>NW_017728918.1:38866403-38872709 GCF_001723895.1 Crocodylus porosus
AACTTCCCATCAATCACTAGGTCGTCGATTAGGTTGACGTAGTGATTGATGGGAAGTTGGGTGACAGCGACCACGAGCTGATCACCTTCACCATCCACCGTAAAGCTGGCAAGTCTAAGACCTGAGAAAAGCTGAATACTCATGCAATAGTGCCTGTATATATCTGAATATGTTGTAACTTTTTTGCAGGATAAAAACACGATTACTTCTTAATATCAATAGATGGATATTGTTTTATAATTGTTTTATTAGTCCAATAGCTTATTATCATCAAGGGCATTGACATTTTTTTATTGTAGAAGTAGTGGGGGAAGTGTGTGTGTGTGTGTGTGTAAATGAGTTATAAATACATTTTAAAATCAAAATTATAAGGCTGGTAGCTTAACCTTAATCAAACGTAGGAAAAACTTAGCTCAGTATGTAAGGAATTTTTCACATGAATTCCTTAAACAAAAATATGAAGATAAGTGCTATATTGGGTCCATCTAGCCCAGTATTCTATCTCCAACAGTGACGGGAGTGGATGATTTTGAGGAAAGGCATTGAACTGGATATATCTAGAGTGATGTATCTTCTATTCCAGTAATTCTCAGAGTGATGCCAGATTCTTTTAAGGGTGCTGAGAGGTGTGAACAGATAAGTAAGGTGTAAGGAAACAGATAAACAAAAGTAGATAAACACAGATTCAGGCATGTCCCTGCCTGGATGATTTTGACTCTTGCTGCCAAGCCCATCTGCAAACAGGTAAGCATGATAATATATAAATTAGTTTTTGAAATTGGGTGCCATTCAATGCTCAAAAGCTACAGAGGACTGCCTTGAATCAAAAATGGTTGAGATCCAGTAGCCTATTGATTAACCTCGCAGGCATTCACCATTATCAATTGATAGAGAAAACATCTCCTGCTGTTCTGTTTAAAAAATATTAATAGATCTATCATTCATCAATTTGATTAGTCCTTTGAACCTGGCTATGCTGTCTACCTCTATCACTTCCTGGACAATGACCAAAAAGTTTGCTAAACATTTTCTAATATCTTTCTAAGGGATGTTCTCAATCAGAAGGTATAGACTTGATGAAAGAATCCACTAGAGAAATCTCACAACCAATCCTAAGAATGAGGTCAGGTTATATATGATCATATTGGTCCCTTGTGTCCTCAATTATGATTTATATTTACTGTATTGTGGATAAAAAACTTGCTACCCACGGTGTTGGGATATACTTGGGAACATGTCCATAACTAAATATGGGAGGAAATAAGAATGGAATTCTGAGGAGGTCTTGCTAAGGAAATTTGTATTGTATTTATTCACTAAGACTCTGGCGTAGGCATCTACCCTGGAGATCCTCAAAAGGAGACTGGCTGCGCACCTTGCTGGGGTTATTTGACTGCAGCAGTCTTTCCTGCCCAGAACAGGGGGGCTCGACCCAATGATCTCACAAGGTCCCTTCCAGCCATAAACTTCTGTGAATTGGTGAAGTTCTTTTTTCTCTTCTTCAATCTCAATTCCATTTCTCACAAGTTCACTTAACCAAAATTCAGAGCCTAAGATCAGTAATGTACTTGCAAAGGTAGTAAGATTAAAACTAATTGTAAAGGGATTACCTTTTTGGGAAAAGCAACTTGGCAAAGCTATTAAAAGTAACCCCACTTGAGAAATTAAGTAAATTTTGCCATTGCAGATGATCCAAGTGTAAGAGGAATAGAGGTAATTCATAATTTATTCTACTAAGGAAGAAAGTTATTAAATGGATCGTTGAAATCTAGATCTCCTACCTCTCTGGAGAGTACCTTGACCAACAGGCTAACATTCCCCTTATTACAACACTCTCATTCCCTTCTCATGAAGCTGTGCCACAGTGCAGCAAAGAATTCAATATTCATTGGGCTAGAGAAAAGGAAGCAGAGCATGATGCTGTAGCCTAGCAAATAGGTCATTTATTTGGGAAAGGGACTTCTGACTTCTGGTCCCTACTCCTATAAGTATTTTTTTATTCAATAGTCATTGAACACAATTCCATAAAAAATCCTTAGAGGGACTGGAAAACAGATCTTCTGAGTGAGGTTTGTTTTAATCATTAGAAAATTACACAAAAAGATGGTTCTCACTGACACCTTATAAAGGAAAACAGTAGTCATCACCAAATTCTGTAGGAAGCCTGATCCTCTTATTGCATGTCAGCTGTAATTCTCAGTGCTATGATAAACTATACATACTTAACTTTTCAGATGTATTTAGTTCTGAATTCTTAAAGATGCACTGGTGTACTACAAGCATAATGAAAGAGGAACTATTTAGAAAAAACCTGGTTGTTTAGCAATGGATTCAGAGCATTAAAACATTGTGTTTTTATGGTAGGTGTATTTTATGATGTGATAGGCAGTAATAAAATCTGCTTTAGAATATATTTATAACTGGTACTCTGAGCATATTGCTTTTGGGGAAATTTGCCTTAGAATAAATGTTAGCAAAATTAAGTTTCTAGAACAAGTTTGCACAAACTTTTTCCATAGTGCTGGCCACATTTTAAGTCTGTGATTTTTCTAATGGGCCATCTCTTCTCCCATTCAGTCTTGCCTAAATCCTCTGGTTTCCTACTTAATCTAATAATATCCTTGTTATAACTGCGACTTTTGCTTAGCTGGAAAGTAAATTGAGATGAACACTGAATGCATTTTTAGCTGTTTGTTAATGCAGTTTTACTGTGGGTAATAAACAGGAGAAAATATTGCCACAAAATTAGCGAGCACTGTGCAGACAGCAGGTTCCTTCTTGAATTCATGCTCTAAGTTCCATGGTTTATTCTCCTTGGGTGAGTAACTGGTAAGATAAATTGTTATATTATTGTTGTTGTGGTTATACTTAGAAGGGAAGTGCAATAGAAATTTAGGACCCTTTGTTTGTGTCCAATATGACTATTTTGTGTTCTAATGCAGGGGTGCTCAAACTCTGACCCAGGAGCCAAATGCAGCCTGCATAGCCATTGTATCTGGCCCACAGGGCTCCCCATGGGTTAGAAAATTTGGTGGTAGAGGAAGAGTCGTATCCTTCCCAAATTCCTAAACCCCAAGACGTGCATGCCAGTTGTAGCCAGGCCATGCCCCTTTCCCACCATTGGACTGGATTGGGGCCAGGCCATGAACTCTTCCCTGATCAGGGCTAGGCCACACCCCGTTTTCCACAACAGGGCTATGCTAGGGTTGGGTTGACCCCCTTCTCCCATGTGGACCCAAATTGGGACCAAGTCATGTTCCCTTTCCCTGCAACACTGCATGAAGCCCCTTTGCCCCCTGAAGCCCCTATGCCAGGTTGGAGCTGAGCCATACCCCTTTGCCCCCTGAAGTCCTGGGCCACATAACCTTTTTCCCTGAAGGGCCAAACTGATACTAGGTCATGCCATCATGCCCCTTTCTCCTCCATGGGCCCAAACTATGATCCATTCACCCCCCTCAGTCATAGATTCATAGATTCATACAAGTAGGGTCAGAGGGGACCTGAGCAGACCATCAAGTCTGACCTCCTGACTTGGGAAGGAATTAATACTGGGCGTATATGACCCCTAATAAGTTTAAGCTCATATGACCCCAGCTAGGTAGTTATCAAGCCTCCTTTTAAAGACCCCTAAGGTAGAAGCCAGCACCACTTCCCTTGGAAGCTGATTGCAGATCCTAGCCACCCTGAGTATGAAGTAGTGCCTCCTGATGTCTAGCCTGAACCTACTCTCAGTCAACTTGTGGCTATTATTCCTCGTTACGCTGGGAGGTGCGC
Organism: Crocodylus porosus; assembly: GCF_001723895.1. NCBI lineage: Eukaryota > Metazoa > Chordata > Crocodylia > Crocodylidae > Crocodylus > Crocodylus porosus. The sequence goes on from NW_017728918.1 coordinate 38,870,178, forward strand.
AGGGGAATAAGGTCTCTCCCAAACACTGCTGGTCCCCCCTAGTAAGTTTATAGATGGTCACCAGGTCCCCCTTCAGCCTTCTCTTGTGAAGGCTGAACAGGTTAAGGTCCTGTAGCTTCTCCCCATAGGGTCTGCCCTGCTGCCCCCTGATCATGCAAATGGCCCTCCTCTGTACCCTCTCAATGCTGGCCTCATCTCTCCTGAAGTGCGGAGCACAGAACTGGATGCAGTACTCCAACTGTGGCCTGACCAGTGTCACAGAGGGGGAGGATCACCTCCTTGGACCTGCTTGTGATGCATCTGTGGATACATGACAAGGTGCAGTTAGTCTTGCTGACTGTGTCCTCACATTGGCGGCCCATGTTCATTTTAGAATCAATAATGACTCCAAGATCTCTTTCTGTCACAGTGCTTTCTAGAAGGGAGTTCCCCAGTCTGTAGGTATCCTGCTTGTTCTTACTGCACAAATGCAGTACCCTTCACTTGTCAGTATTGAATCCCATCCTACTCACATTTTCCCACCCCTGTAACCTGTCCAGGTCCAGGTGTATCCTATCCCTCCCTTCTAGCATTCTCATCTCACCCCAAATCTTTGTGTCATCAGTGAATTTGAACAGGGTGCTTTTCACCCCCTCATCCAAGTCGATAATAAAGAAATTGAACAGTATGGGCCCAACGACTGAACCCTGGGGCACTCCACTGCCCACCTCCCTCCAGGTAGAAAATGACCCAGCCACCACCACTCTCTGGGTGCGGCCTTCTAGCTAATTTGTGACCCATCTGACTGTGTAGGCATCAATGCCACAGTCACCTAGCTTTTTAATGAGAATGAGGTGGGAGACAGTATCAAAGGCCTTCCTGAAGTCCAGAAAGACTACGTTCACTGTGACACCTAAATTCAATGATTTTGTGACCTGATTGTAGAAGGCTATCAGGTTTGTCTGACAAGACCTGCCCTTAATGAACCCATGCTGGTTGCCCTTGAGCATCCTCCCCCCTGCTGGTCCTTAACAGATGTGCTCCTGGATAATTTTCTCAAAGAACTTTCCCAGGACCGAAGTAAGACTAATGGGCCTACAGTTGCCTGGGTCCTCCCTCTTTTGAAAATGGGGACCACATTGTCCTTCTTCCAGTGTTCTGGCACCTGGATGGAGCACAACAAGTGCTCATAAAGCCGGGCCAGGAGCCCCGCAATGACCCCTGCCAATTTCCTCAACACCCTAAGGTAGAGAGCATCTCGCCCTGCTGATTTGAACATGTCAGGCCCCTCCAGAAGTTTTCTGACTCGGTCCTCCCTGACTCTAAGCCTGGTGGAGTTGCTCCAGAGTCCGTCCTGAATCCCAGTGGGGGAGAAGTCCTGGTCCTTGCTCAGAAAAATGGAGGCAAAGAATTTGTTTAAAAGGTCTGCTTTTTTATCTGGTGCAACCACCAGATTGCCAAACATATCCTGCATGGGCCCCACATTGCCTGGTGCCTTCTTTTTACTCCCTATGTATTTTTAAAAAAGGACTTTTTGTTGTCCTTTATCTTTGTTGATATCCCTAGTTCCATCTCCATGTTAGGAGTTCCTAACATCTTCCCTACAGACTCACACTATGGAGGTATAATCCTCTTTGGTGATAGCCACACCCCCCACACTGGATGTATGCCTCCATTTTGGCTTTCAGGTGTTCCTGAGTGCCTTTTGTGAGCCAAGAGGGCTTTTGAGCAGTCTTTCCCCTTTTCACTTGCATTGGGACTGTCACCCCTTAGGCTCAGAGGATTGTCTCCTTAAGGAACAACCATTCATCTTGGACACATAGTTCCCCTACTCTCTGGGACCACAGTCCCTCTCCTACCAATCTCCTCAACTCATTGAAGTTGGCCCTACTGAAGTTAAAGGCTACTGCCTTGCTGCAGGCCCTTGACACCCTCCACTAGATGGTGAATTCCAGTAGGCAATGATCGCTATTGCCCAGGTGGTCGAGAACCTGGACTCCCCTCACCAGGCTGTCTCCTGTAGCCAGGACCAGGTCCAACAGGGCATTCCCCCTTATGGGACTGTGCACCTTCTGGGTTACCTGGAGGTCGTGTATCTCAGAAAGGAACCTATGTGAGTGGTCATACCTGGCTGACTGCTCCTCCCAGCAAATGACCGGACAGTTTAGATCACCCATGATGACCACATCCCTTGACTTAACTGCCTCCACAGGTTGACCCAAGAATTCCCAGTCTGGCTTTTCTCCCTGGTTAGGTGGTCTGTTGTAGACACCCACCATTAAGTCCCTTTCCCAACAACCCCTTTGTATTCTGACCCAGAGCACTTGACCCTGATGCTGCAAGCTATCTATTTTTTCTGAAGAGACCAGGCGATGTCCCATCAGCATATCTGCTATCCATAGGAATGTCAAGCTGGCTCCTAAGTATGTGTTTCCTGAGTATCAATCAGTTTCCTGAGATGTTCCAATCAGATAACCCCTTGTCAATAGAAAAGACAATTTGATTTACACTATTGAGAATGCTTGAAAGAAGCTGAACTGAGGGTATAAAAAT
>NW_017728918.1:38873156-38896915 GCF_001723895.1 Crocodylus porosus
GACACCCAGCCAGATTCAGAGGTATTCTGTTTAACTGTGTGCTTGTGTCTGACTGTAGTTTTTGTTGCTCTGATGAACTGATTCTTGGCATATGAGGGTGTCAGCCTGTCCATGTTGTTCAACCCGGCCAGGTCAGGCGTGTCAGGTTAATGTGTGTGTGTTTGTGTGTATGACCGATTTGGGGACTGGAGGAACCCAGCCCCACTGAACTGAGTCCTGCAAGATAGCTCCACTGGGGGTGAGGGCTTGCAGAAGGGAGAGATACAGCTCCATATAGAAACACAAGTAACACAAGCAGCACATTAATAGAATTACCAAGACCCTACCCCTAATAAATGAGCACACCCCAAAGTAGTGGGCAAATCTGGTAACAGGGTTGAATCCCACCAGATTTCAGTGACCCCTATGTCTGGGTTTGTATTAGCTATCCAGAGGGTGAGTTCCTCCTGCTTATTCCCTATACTTTGAGCATTAGTATAAAGGCATTTAAGGCCTCCTGTCAGTGCATGCATCACCCCCCTCCATGATTCCTAGGACATCTAGACCCTTGTCACTTACCTGGGTACTTCTTATGCTCATCACCTGTCTTGGCTGAGAGGTGTCCTCATGTTCTCCTTTGGCCCCATGACCTGGCAAAGCTAGTTTAAAGCAGTCATGTCACATCTCTCCTTCTCCTTCTTCCTCTGGGCTATGTGAAGTTTTATAACTACCATGTAGGGTTGGACTCATGCCAGGCTGCCCCCTTCCTGGCAGGTCAGATCATGTCTGCCATGCTGTTCCCAATGCTGGACTGGAACAACCATCCAGCCCACAGTCAGACTAGACACTGCCCATATGGCCTGCTGGGGGAAAAAGTTGAGCACCACTGCTCTAAAAGATCTCACTCAATTTCTGCTTTCCCTGGGTAGAAAACTTCAGGTTATTCACTTAGTGTTAGGAAGTGGAATAACACTTGGTGGATATTTTCCCCAGGTTATAATGGGAGGAGTTTTTTGTTTATTTGTTTTAGAAAGCCAGACCTTTCTCTAGGTACAATTTGAAGAGTACGTGTATGTAGATAAAATCTCTGAAACTAGGTCACTTCCTGTCATTTGATAATGAAAGCTTCACAGCCAAGAGGCTGAGAGGTCATGAAAGAATATCCATTAAATCTGGATCTGCTACCTTGATCCCTGGGGCCTGAAAGGTTTGTAGTGCTGAAAAGATTTAAATCTGGAGGACTTCCTGTTTTTGGTTAGTATTGAAGTGAGGTGTTTACTGTGGTTGCTTGGATTAGATTTCTTTTTGGGTAAAAGTGGGATTATTGTTCTGGTTGAAAATGACCTTTCAAATGTGCATTTAAAGAAGTTGCTGGGAGCTTATATATGCCTATAAGTCAATTCTCAAAAAAACAGACCTGTAAATACCATTTCTAATATGCGTACCATATATATATATGCATTAGCGTAGTTCAAGATGGGTAGTGGGGGTTAATTGGTTTCTAAGAACTTGGGTCTGACACACGAAGTGTCTTACGGCTCTGGAGGCAGACAGGCTGTCTAACACAACAAAGCCAATGGATACGCACATAACTTAAGATTGAGGGGGCATCCCGTAACACGAGGTCATAGCCTTCAAGGCAGACAGGCTGCCTAACACAACAAGGACACAAAGCCTGGGAACCAAAGAAGTAAGTATCATACTCTACCATAACATGAGATAAATGACACCAGCTACAAGTCCCAAGAGCAGGGGGTGCTAAGTCTCGATTTTTGGGAACAGACCAAATTAAGAGAAGGCCCAGAAGGCTCCATGGATGCGTGATCACAAAGAGACAACCAACCAAAGATAGCCACAGATGAAGAGTCATCAGGAGTCATCAGGAGGGAAGGAGAATACAAAAGCAGAGGCCTGAGAGTAACAAAGAGTCCCTCCTTCTCTTCCTTTCTGTCCCTCCCCATTCCTCCTCCTTCTCTATCTCCATCCCTGTCCCCTGGGAAGGGTCCTGAGGCCATCCATGGACTGAGGGCATACCAGCAGCCCATCTCATGTACCCCACTGGAGGGGTGCTGTGGGCCTTGGCATCCCTCCCCCTGACTGCTGACATCTGACACCTAAAAAAGACAGCCTCAGAGTGAAACCAATGTCCTGGCCAGGTGTACTTTGAATTTGATGACAGCCCTAGGATTTAGTAAATATATAAAATTGTTTGATTGCTTGTATTTTTGTTGTTGTTGTTTTCACTGTGTATCAATAAATTTGCCTATTACTGAATGGAAAGGTCGTGGCCAGTCTGAGGATGGGTCCCCCACCCCAAACAAGGTATCTGGATCCTAAATCCAGAACCAACATTTGAAGGCTGCCATCATGCCCCCTCTTAGTCACCTTTTCTGCAAGCTAATATGCTTGCTTCTCTCAATCTCTACTTGTATGGCTTGTTTTCAAAGCCTTTCATCCTGCCTCCTCTGCCCAAGGCAGGGGTGGCTAACCTGCAGTATATGTGCTATAAGTGGCCTGGGCAGCCTCTGTGTGCAGCCCATAGTATATCAGAGAGTGGACATTGGTAGGTAGGACAGGAAGCAGAAAGTAAAGCAGCAGATCAGACAGGGAGCACAGAACAGGGAGCAAAAAGCATAACAGCAAAATGGGTAGGGGAAGGAGATCCAAGTGGCACTTGAAGTGTGTAGGACTCATTTGTGCTACTGGCCTAAGCTATTTGCCCCTGCAGGTCACTCTCTTGGGTAGTGGGACATAATCAACATGGAGCAAGGCATTAACATGACTGTAAGCATTCTAAAAAACTTGCATGGTAGAGGGAAGATCTATTTTGGAGACCCTGCTCTCAGGACTGTTTGTGTATTTTATCCAGTGATTCCCTCCTTCTGAGCAAGTAGGCTAACAACCAGGAGAAGGACTTTGCTCCCTCTGTTTTTGTCCCGTGAATCTCAAGTTTTTTGCATGTAGTGGCAGAGATTCCCCAGATAGAAGGTGTTTACACACAGAATAGTCTCTAGTCTAGTAGTTTGGGAACTCTATGGGGAGGGGACACCCATGGATTTGATACCTGTCCACCTCTTCCCCCCCGCCCTCCCCACTTTTCTCCCCTACCCCTGCACTCCTGCTAAGGGAGAATTGAGAACTGAATCTGCATGAGACAGAGGAACCACCACTGAAAACTAGTCACAACTTATTTCTACAGGAAGCCCAAAATTTGTTGGTATATCAGATGTGCTTTGAGAATGACTATTGAACTGGACCCTTCAGAGGCCCAGCCTTTGTATGGATTTCTGAATCTGAGCTACTTAGACTGGTGCAAATGTGCTCATGTACAGAAAGAGAAGCCTGAAATCCTAGAGAATGTCTCAGTCAATCAGGAATGTGCCAGTGAGTTTGGGAGCCTTTAAGGTTAGGCAGTAGCATAGCAGGGTTCTTTTGGCTTGCATTTGTAGTCCTGTGTGCCTCAGTTTAGCAGAAATCCTACTTCATGGACCTATATCCTTTTCTGAATGTATCTATCAGAGGAAGTTACTGGGACCTTAATCTAGAATAATGAATAGTTCACAAAATTATGAGTAGGTTGGGAACTTTTCACCTTTATTGTAATAGTTCTCATCACTGAAACTTGTCTTCATACATGTTTGCTATTTGAAAAATCACTGGCATTTCTAATTCATTTCCTACACATACTTATCACAATTTGCAAATGGTAATTAGCATTAACAGAAAAGCCAAGGAATAAAAATGTATAGAATTTTTTAAAACTGTCCCTTCTCAAGTCAGCCTGTAGGTATATTGTTATAGTTGGATGATGAATCTTGCATACTGCTAGCTATTCCATGACAGAAGATTCATTTTTCCAAAGCTGTTAAGAGGGTAGCTTCCTAGCACAGCCAGTTTATTTATTCATAAATAACTACATATATTGTTATTTATAGTTTAATTTTATATATATATAATGACAACAAAAAGAAGAACTATATTCAGGAAATTTTCAGCATATAAAATGGTTCAGTATATATTAGTACTCTATGAAGTTCAACAGCAGCTTCTCATAAAGTATTTCTCTTTCCACTGGCAGAAGAATTTCTACAGGAAGTTGCTCAATCAGGAAGGTCACGCTTAAATTCTAGGAATGTGTTTTGCTGTATTGGTAATGGTAGATACTGGCTTTAAATGTAACCTTTCTATCAGCCTTAAGACATTTTTCAATTTGTTAAATGCAATATATTTCAAATCGGTGGGTTTTAATTTTAATAAAGTATGAAATACTTCCTGTGATTGCCCCATGCCTGAAGCACTGATTTTAAATATGGGAACAGGTTAGAAATATAGTTATTTTAATTTACTATGTGTGATCATTAATGCAAAGATAGAATACAGTACAGCTTGCATATTATGTCTATATGTCTTTTGCACAGACACTCATACATAAAACGTCTTACTATCAATAATTTTAATCTCTATTACAGCTTCAAAGAAGTGCAGTTATATATAATGAAAGATGACAGTGTTGGGAGCTGATAGGGCAGAGCTGAATGTTAGCATACCAATCTTCTTCCTTACCCCTATTAGACACAAAGCAGTAACACTAAAAGAGAAGGAATCATAGAATCAGAAGAAAGTTAGGGTTGGAAGGGACCTCAGGAGGTCATCTAGTCTAACCCACAGCTCAAACCAGGACCATCTCCAACTAGATCACCCCAGGCAAAACTTTGCCTAGCTCGGTTTTGAAAACCTCTAAGGATTGAGCTTTCACTACCTCTCTGGATAACCTGTTCTCGTGTTTTATTACCCTCACAGTAAGAAAATACTTCCTAATATCTAACCTAAATTTCCCTTGCTGAAACTTGAACCATTGCTGTGTGCACTGTCATTTGCCATCACTGAAAACAGCCTAGGTCCATCCTCTTTCAAACCCTTCTTCAGGTAGTTGAAGGCTGCTATTAAGTCATCTCTCGGTCTCCTTTTCTGTGGACTAAATAAGGCCAGTTCCCTCAAGCTATCCTCATAAGTATGTCCCCCAACCTCCCTTACCCTTTTTGTCCACATCCCTTCTGTAGTGCGGGGCCCAAAACTGAACACCGTACTCCAGATGTGGCCTCACCAGTGCTGAATAGAAGAGAATAATCACTTCCCTTCAGCTATTGGCAGTGCTCATACCAATACATTCCAGTGTGCCATTAGCATTCTTGGCAACAAGGGCACACTGCTGGCTCATATTCAGCTTATTGTCCACTGTAACCAGGTCCTTTTCTGCAGAACTGCTGCCCAGCAAGTCAGACCCCAGCCTGTTCCAGTTCAAGTAATTGTTCCATCCTAATTGCAGGACTTTTCACTTGTCTTTGCTCAACCTCAAGCATTTATTTTGGCCCAATCCTCCACTTTGTCTAGGTCACTCTAAATCCTAACCCTGACCTCCAGCATATCTACAATTCCCCCAGCTTGTTGTCATTTTCAAACTTGCTGAGGGTGCAATTTATGCCATTTTCCAGGTCATTGATGAAGATATTGAAATAAAACAGCCCCAGGACCCAAACCCTGGGGCACTCCATTTGACACTGGCTGCCAACTACACATCAAGTCATTGATTACTATTGTCTGAGCCTGATGGTCCAGCCAGTTTTCCATCCACCTTACAGTCCATTCTTCCAGCCCATGCTTCCTTAGCTTACCTGAAAGAATGTTGTGGGAGACCATATCAAAAGCCTTGCTAAAATCAAGGTATACTACATCCATTGGTCTCCCTGCATCCACAGAACCAGTTATCTCATCATAGAAGGCAATCAGGTTGGTCAGGCATTACTTGCCCCTGGTGAATCCATGATGACCATTCCTAATCACCTTCTCCTCCAAGTGCTTAGAAATGGATTCCTTGAGGATCTGCTCCATGATTTTTCCAGGGACTGAAGTGAGGCTGACCGGTCTATATTTCCCTGGATCCTCCTTTTCCCCTTTCATTAAAAATGGGCACTTCGTTTGCCCTTTTCCAATCATCTGGGACCTCTCCTGATTGCTATGAGTTTTCAAAGGTGATGGCCAGTGGCTCTGCAATCACATCAGCCAACTCCCTCAGCACCCTTGGGTGCATCCCATCCAGCCCCATGGACTTGTAAATGTCCAGCTTTTCTAAGCAGTTCCTAAACTCTTCTTCCAGCACTAAGGGCTGCTCCCCTCCTCCTCAAACTGTGCTGCCCAGTGCAATAGTCTAAGAGCTGACCTTACCTGTGAAGACGGAGACAAAAAAGGCATCCCTAAAGGCACTTACGCCTTTTAGGGATCCTTTGTCACAAGATTGCCTCCAGTCTTTCAGCACCCTGTCAGCTATTGCATGAGGGGACAACAGAGAGGTCATGGTATCTGTACCTAATGTAGCATTAGATCTGAGAAAAATCTCCTGATGCTGCTTATGAAAAGGTCCTACCTCACTGGGAGGAAAGAAACAAAAATATCTGTGGCTAGCAGGACTATGGACAGTAAGCAGGATTTGTTTAAGTATACAGGAAATAATAGTAACCCTAGCAATCAGATGATGAGTTGGGATAAACTCATTGTTAGGCTGAATGGGAAAACTGAAAAACACGAGGCAAGAGATATAGAAGAGTTGAATTAGCATTTTTGTTATGTTTGAAAAAAAAGCAAGATGATGACTTCTATCTATTTCAACATATTAAACACTAAGGCTGTGTGAAACAGCACTGTTTCATTTCAACTTCCTTTTTGCTGTATCAAAAGAACAGTGTTTCATTCTGAGCTTCATTTCATTTTGGAAGTACTATTCTGTTTTCTTTCATTAAAACTGTTTCACTGTTTCAAGGAGATAGGTGCAGGGGTTTCTGAGAAACTGCACCTCAAACTGTTCAGAGCAAAACTCGTGTCACTTGTAAGTATGAAGGCACAGAGAAAGCTCAGTTCAAACAATGCTCTTTATGCTGTTTTTCGTCCCTCCCCCAGAGCACTGGGATTGGAAGGGACCTCAGGGACAGATCACAGTCACTGGCCAGCTACACATATCAATATCAGAGCAGTCCTTCCTCCTCTTCCCCACCTTTCCCCCTCCCTCTTTCAGTTTAATTTCCTTGCAAGCAAGCCCAGCTTTGAAACCTGAAACATTATGAAATATTCAAAACTTTTCACTGCCTTCGTTTTGTTTTGAGGATGTTTCAAAGCCTTTTGTTTAATTTTGATTTTGCGGTTTCAAGTTGAAAACAAGTCAAACAGCATTGAAATGAAACAGCTAGTGAAATGTTGCACAGCCTTATTAAACACCATCTATTAAGCAGGCCTAGAAAAGATGCTCCTGACAGTCCCAATGAGTTGAATTATGAGATTTGTAGCAAAACCCCAAGCTTTCTCTTTTTTTTTCTTTATCTTAAAATGCATTCCCTCCCCTTCCCCAACCATTTCTGACTTTTCTCTCCCTCTCCAGTCCCTATAGATAAGTATAAGTGAGTTCAAACTTAGGATAAACTTTAAACATTTTTATTTTGGTAGCAAGTTTTTGGTTTTGGATATCCATTGTTTTATAATTATTAGGTTTGTATTAATTTTAGTGTTGTATATTGTATCATTTTTGTATTGATTTTTATTGTTTTATTTGGTTATTGTATGGTTTAGGCCTGTGTTTGTAAGTGAACCAAAGTCATGTCAAGTTTCCATTTTATGTCAAGCCTCCATCTTCTGTCCTCTGCTTGGGCATCCCATGCTGCATCAATATGATTCACTGCATCAATATGATTCATGTAAATTGGTTCCCAGATGAATGAGATTGATTGGGCATGACTGAAATACAATGGTAGCAGGCCTCTACTGAATGGCCTGTTATGACTGGGCCATCACCTCGCATTGATTCATCCAGGAACCATGGACCTCACCTGGAAAAAGAGACAAGACCAGCATTTGAAAAACAAAAGACCCTGGAGAACCAGCAACTCTATCATTGTACCCAGACACCAGAAACTGCACTTCCCTTGCGATGGCCAGAACCAAAGAAATTAATAAGCAATAAATATGTGCTTCTTGGAGGCATTTGGAACTTTTGTCTAATATGAATCTTGTATTTTTGTAACATGCAAATGTAACTTGTAACTGTTTGTTTAACTGAGTAGGCCTCAAAGACAAAGCTATAGCTGTGAAATTAGCTGACCTAATAGTTCTTTCTCTCTCAGAATTTAGCTTTGATGATGATAAAAACTGGATTCAACTGCATAGTTTGTCCTTTCTTAAAATGTACTGGATATCTCAAAAAAGCAGTCAGAGAGTTTTGAAGGGGCTGGATTTAGGCAGGGTAATGTTAATTTCAAACCTAAAGATGCTGTGTTGCAATTTGCTTATTGGATAAACCCAAGCTGGGCAGTAACTTATTATAATAATTTCTAACACCTTTTAACCCCATAGGATAACAGCTATAAAGCAATATTATGAATGGCTACATAACTAAAAATTAGTATAATTAGAATATAAAAGAACACACACATCATAGTAACCCTCAGGAAGGACAGAACAGAAGTCATTGCTGTCCTGTACCCCCACGGATCTGTCTTACTCCCTGTGACAGCAAGGACCAGATCCTGACTGAGGGGCTTCCACCGATTCTCCTTTAGGCAGCCCAGTTCAGAGATGTCTGATTTCGCTGATTCAACCTGACGTGCATCTTCTAACCGAGGGACTACCGATAAGTTACTAACGAAGTGGGAACACCTGGTTAATTTCTTTATCTGTTTTATTATCTCTGTCAATTTTATTCTGTATTGTTATGTTGTCTGTTTATTAGCTTAACCTTTTTATTAACTATTATATATGCAAACTATATCTTTTGTTGTCGTAAGTAAAATTCATTCCTTTTTGTAAGTAAAACTTGTCATTTCTTTCCTATCCAACATCACCTTCTCAATCCTGAACCAAAAAGCCCAGTGGCTAATAAAGTTGCAGTGCTCAGTCAGTCTGCAACTAAATTGATATACTTACAGAGCCCAGATGGCCTGTGACAATCCCTGCATAGAGCACACATGCTCAGTACGCCAGGGGCTGACCCTTGCCTGGGCATGCCTCCTGTCACTAGGGTCACACACGGTCAGCCCCTATAAAAAGGACCAGTGAAGACAGACCCAGTGGGAATGCCATTTCCATCCAGACCAGACCAGCTTCACATCACCTATCCACCTCAGAGGGCCTACCAGCGATCGCCTCTGGACAACACCGAGCTGAAGGAGACCCCAACTGGCCATCGAGGATCAACTTCGAGCCTGGGATAGGTAGATATTACCTGCATACCTCCTCCTACAATTTGCACTCTCTGTCTCTGTCTCTCCTCCTGGACTTCAGTGGACTTCAACCCCTGCACCAAGCCTTTTTTACCCCTGCTGCCATTGTGTGCGTGTGTGGGTGTGGGTGCATGGGAACGAATTTGGCATTGGGTCACCATCTCTCCTGTTCAATAAAACCACTGTCATTTGCAACCCCAAGTTGGGTCATGTTTTACTGAATCCTAGTCCCTTCCCTATCTTAAATTCCAGCCTCATTCTCTCTCGTAGCTCCAGTTCCCACCCTCTCTGCTAGTTTCCCTATGTTTTCTGAAATTCATCTCCCCTTTTCTGCCACTCCCAGCCTCTCCTTGCTTTCCTGCTGTCCCTGCTGCTTTTTCTGTGATTTTTCTACTACTCATCTCTCTGTTTTCAGGCTTTTCCCCCCCACACCTTCTGTAATCTCTGCCCCCACCCCTGCAGCTTCCCAGCTCCTATTAGCTGTTCTGCAGTTTTCTCCAGGACCTACTGCTGCTCTCTGCAACTTCTCTAGCTGCCCCAGAGTCATCCTATGGCTCTCCACACCCAGAGCCCCTCTTTAACATCCACACTTTCCTTTAGTCCCATTTTCCCTCCTCTCCCCATCTACCTTTTCAGTTCCCCCATAGCTCTGGCTCCAGTTCCAGATGCTGTGCCAGCATGCTTCCCTGTTCTGCAGGCTTTGGGCATTGTCTTTTAATCAATTAAGATAAATTAACCTAAAGTTACTCCTGAGCCTCAGTTCTTCAGCCTGCACTCCTGTAGTATACCAGTTCTAATCCCAGTCCTGGTAACTTTAACCCCCTACACTTCTACTTTCTTACCTTAACCTTTCTCCAAGTATCCTAAGGACACCAAACACATACATACAAACTTATCACAATACCCAACTTAGGAACTCACTTCTGTGTATGTGTAGGTGAGTGGTATTGTGCAAATTAGTGAATACACACACACATGTAAATATTGTGTATGTGTGTGTGTGGTATATGAATCAGTAATCCACATATGTGTATTGAAAGTGCAGGTTTTGGTAACTAGTAACTAATTCTATCTAAATTTGGTGTGTGTAGTATGTGTGAACCCAGACTAGTTATTTTGAATGTGTGTATCTAAGTTGTTAGTGTGTGTGTGTGTGTGTGTGTGTGTGTGTGTGTATGGCATTGTGTGCATGATATACGAATTAGTGATCTGTGTCTAACTTTTGAGGTGTACAGTGTATGTGCCTGAGCTGGTTGTGTGAGTGTGTATGCCTAATAGGGGTGTATACACCTAGTGAGTGTGTTCTCAATTGATTTTTATGTGTGTATGTGCAACTGTACACCACACCCTCCTAATAGCACAATATTGAGATCCTGAGCATTGGCCTGACCCCTCAGGGCAACAATTTCTGGCTTACCGATCTACTATCTTGGAATATTGGTGAAATTCTAGATGACTAGAAGAGTGATAATGTTTTGCAAAATAAGGGAGACACAGATATCTACTGTTTGGTACAATTGCCAACATCTCTTGTACCTCTTTCATTCTGAGTGACATTCAGATAGTCATAATCTGAGGAGAACTACTAGATTTCACCTACAAGCAAGAAAGAGGAAGAAGTTAGTCTGAAAATCCTGATGGGGCAGCAGTATGAACTAGGACTCTTGCACACCTTGGCAGAACTCAGGTATTTTTTCACAAGTCCTTTACAGAAACTTAGGCATGAAAGAGCCTTTCTTTTTAGCAGTAACCTGCATAATTGGGTCTGTCAGTCTGCAGGGGTCTATTCAGTCACTTATTGGTGGGTTTTAGTATTTCATTCAACGCTAAAAGTTAGATTTCATCACTTAAGTCTGTTTGTATATTTAGCCCTATCATTAATTGCCCCATTCAATGTTAGTCATTCCCTGGTTCCCACACCAGTATTTCATTTCTCTCAAGTACATATCAGATTCACCACATCTCATTTTTTTATGATTAATGTCAGTCATAAGCAATTCTGGCTAAGCAGTGGCTCTACAAAAAAGGATGTGGGAGTTACAGTGGACAATAAGCTGAATATGATTCAACAGTGTGCCGTTGTTGCAAAGAATGCTAACGGCATATGGGGCTGCATTAGTAGGAACATCACCAGCAGATTGAGAGGAGTGATTATTCCCCTCTATTCAGCACTGGTGAGACCACATCTTGAGTACTGTGTCCAGTTTTGGGCCCCCCCATTACAGAAAAAAATATGGACAAATTGGAGAGTCCAGTGGAGGGCAGCAAAAAGGGTTAGGTGGCTGGGCAACATAACTTCTGAGGAGAAGCTGAGGGAACTGGACTTCAGCAGAGAAAAGAAGACTGAGGGGGGATTTGATAGCACTCTTCAAGTACTTATCTATACTCTCTCCTACCTATAAACTTTTCCCACCATTATTAGTTGGCTGTTGGTTGGCTTTCCTTAGCTGTCTCTGAGCCCTGGTCTCTAAAGTCCTTATGAACTTATTTGTACAAGTTGAAGCCTAAAAAAATGTATACCAGTGACTCTGCTGGTTCTAACACTGAAGTCTGCCTGGGGCACCAGCAGCTCCTGCCTGTGTCCATAGCTGAGTGCCAGGGCTCATGGCAAACAACAGTTTCATCTGGGTTTTGAAGGAGGAAGAGAGGAGGTGACAGCAGCAGTGTCCCTCTACAAATGAGCAAAACTCATTAAGTGGCCTCCAGAAAAAAAATAATTGCCCAACGCTGATATATTGATATTTCATAGAAGCGAGATATTGGTTACCGTGCTTCCCTTGTTTTACCTGTGGCAATTAGGCAGTTTTGTGACAGGATTGACAGTAGACTTATGTAGAATTTAGGTTATGGTTTGAATGGTATGGTTTCGATAGGGATGATCCTGCCTCAGGCAAGAGGTGGGACTAGATAACCTCTGGAGGTCCCTTCCAGCCCTACTTTATGATTCTATGACTTACCTGGTTCAGACATCTCTCCCCAAGAGAAGGTTCATGGCTAAGAACCTGAACCAAAGAGAGGTGCCTCACTCCAAGTTGCTGTTACCTATGAATGGCAATAGTTATCTTTGAGAGGAAAGACTTAGGACTTTGATACCAAATTATTAGATATTGCCACAACCAAGTCACTTTTTGGATTTATCCCTCAGAAATGAACATCATATGTATAATGTTTATTCTGCCTATTGGAAGTGAAATCTTGCAATTACTAGTCCCCTACTAACAAAGACTAATTACTCTCAACTTTTAATGAAGTCAGATGTAAAGAAAGTTTAGCATCCTACAAGAGTACCACAATGCCTTGCAGCATAAGGACCTGACAATATCCCAGAAGGTCACATTAATGTAAAGAATTATTATTTATTTATTTATTCATTTTATTGAATTACTAATAGGCACCCATCCAAAACTGTGGGCATCTTTACAACATATCACACCTCACAATATCACTCTATCAAATATAGACAATAAATATATTCTAAGAGGCTGCCCAAACTTGCCTACCAAATATTAATCATAAGCACAGGGCCACAATTATCTGTTTGGCATTATTACCAATGAAAATAATGCCATTGACTGCAGAATGCACTAAGAACATTTCATTTTTGTAGGACAATGATACTATAGATACATATTACCTTGTGTTTGTATATATAGTGCTTTGATTTTCGTGGAGTCTTTTGAGCATGTAATTGGTAGAGTTCAATGATTCACAGCTTTCTAATTCAGTTGATATTTTGGCAAGATATTAGCCAGCTGCTGTTCATTGAAGCAGATGTTATGAACTACACATAAAATGTTCAAGGTTATGATTAGTACAAAGAGGGCTCTGTCACACTATGCTGAAGTCAATAACAAAACTCCCAATGACATCCTTAGAAGAAGACTCAGTTTCAAAATACTGATGTTTTCCAGAGCTCCATTTTTGCCTACATCTCTGACTTTATCTCCTTACTGTTTTTGAATCTCACTTGCTCCACTTTCTTGTTGATCTCTCCATGGCCCATTCCCACCTTTTTTCTACTTTTCTGGTTTACCCTGTTACTAAATCTGTTACTTTATAGTCATGCTTCTACCTTCTACTTTATTGCATCCTAAACATTAAAAGAAAATGAAAACTTGAAGAAGGTCTCTTGTTATTTTTAACTTCTACAAATAATAACTCTGTACAGACCAATATTAATAATGCTCCCCAAACCACAATACATTGGTTGTATTGTAATCCATTCTTCCTGTTATAACCCATTCTTTCTAAAGAGTATGAATTCTTTGAGACAATAATTGGTTTTCTTTGTCTAACATTTCTTAGCAATTCTAAATGTTATCGTTTGGTATAATTACCCAGTACACAAGCCAGCGATGATGCTAAAAACTTGACATTTTAGTGTCTTATATTTCTCTTTTAATTTTATTTTCTTTACCAACTGCAGAAATTTTTATACTTCCTACCATGTCCTATAGAAAATACAGTATATATTACATACAGAAAAGAAAGCTAGTTATAAAAAAAAAAAAAAAAAAAAGATACTTTGTAAAAAATTACCCTCATTGTATAAATAAAAATTTAATCCAAATACATTTTACCAATTAGGCAAATTTTACCAGCTGGCTACTGAATCTCCACCAAATTGAATCAATAACCAAAACTTTGCACAGCCCTGTTATCTAGCAATCCTTTGATATTCCCAAATCTTCATATATGAAGCAGTATAATGGAGCAGTATAAAGATTATAAGCAAAATACATATTATATGATTTGAAGTTTTTGGGGTTTTTTTTGAAAACTAACTACCATATCTAATGTTTGTAAGCCAAATTTATCTGTATTCTCCAAAAACAGTTGAAAAGAATTAAGCCCCATTTTTTTTCCTGTTAACTTTAATTAAAACAAGGATTGAATTTGACTTTAATGCTGAAGTTCACCTAAAGAGTATACGGTAAATAGTTCAGAAGTATAACCACCAGCCAGAAGCCTAGGCAATTTTAATCTTGCATTCTCTTCACAATTATATCTCTTTGTAAAACCATGACAGTTACTTCCTATAAAAAATAGTTTCTAAACCTGTCCTTATAAACATGTTTAATTAATATTCTCAATATAGTCTCAAATCTTTAATTTATGTTCTCGATATTTAACTGTATATGCCCATAGCCATTTGCCTATGGAAATCCATTATCTGAACACATAGCATGGATTTGGTGTATCAGTACAATTATACTTGTCAGAAAGTTAGCCTATTAAAATCTATTGCTTCATGAGACCACAAAGAGATCTTTTCCTGGATCTTTTCCAGTGATCTAAATCCTTAATGACTCCTTAATAAAGTGTGATTTAAGGAGGCATAACAGACTATGGAAGCAAGGTACAAGAAAGGGACAGGCAGAAATATAGAATGAGGAACAGAAAATTATATACAGACAGTTGTTAGGCACATGGATTCAACTGGGAAGACGGGAAAAGGAAATAGAGAATCATAGAACCAGAAGGGACCTGTAAGATCATCAAGTCCAGTTCCCCGCTGTGGGCAGGAAGTTATTGGGGTCAGACAAGCTCGACGAGGTGCCAGTCCAGCCTCATCTTGAGCACCTCCAAGGATAGTGAGTGCACCACCTCTGCTGGGAGTGTGTTCCAGATTTTGGTCACCCTAATGGAGAAAAAGTTTTTTCTT
The DNA here is from genome assembly GCF_001723895.1 of Crocodylus porosus. Classification (NCBI taxonomy): domain Eukaryota; kingdom Metazoa; phylum Chordata; order Crocodylia; family Crocodylidae; genus Crocodylus; species Crocodylus porosus. Next base: position 38,888,061 of record NW_017728918.1, read on the forward strand.
ATGTCTAGCCTGAATTTCCCCTCTACGTGAAAAGAAGCTGAGCAGAGTAGTGTGTTCAGCTTCTTTTTTTCTTCTAAGCTACAGAAAGCCTTTAAAATAAGGATGAGCCATAAGATGTTATGTACTTGTGATGAGAGATATAAGTTGATTCAAACAAAATTATGTTGAGGAACTTGTGCAGCACCCCACACAAAACTCACACAACCAAAACCTATTTATTGCTTAGCAATAGTTGGGAGATGGTGTTCATACATCAGGTAGAGAATATGACAGCATTAACTAAACTTTCCTTTTAAGATTTAAATAAAGACATTTATTTCAGACTTTTAAAGATATAATCAACAACCATATTCTAGACTATTGATGATCCAGCACATCAGACAGTTTGAAAAATCCCCTATTAATTTCCTTGTTCTTTCTTCCATATTGAAATGCAATGCTGTTGACAATGTGGCATCTTCAAAACTACCTGTTCTTCCTTCCTCCTTTAACTACAGTGTGGTACTTCACTATAATCCTTAATTTCCTTTTATTGCACAGTGTTAAAAGGCTCTCAGTATATTTTCCCTATACAGTGTTCAAAATGAACTTCACAGAACATTTATTCTATTCGCCAGATGGCCAGTTTTATCCATCTATGAAAGGCATGGATTCCTTTATCTCACAAAGTTTTACTTAGTGGTTTTAAACTCACATAGCTCCATCTGTGTTGTTATGATCATTCCTCTTCTCTCTCTCTCTCTCTCTCTCTCCTTGGCTCAGATCTCTTGTGCATTTTCCAGAAGAACCTTGAGGATGGGATCCTACTGGTCAACTGCAAACAAGTGATCCTTATGCTGCTGTCCATGGAGGGGGATCTTGGTGACATTTAAGAACTGGCAACCATTGTCACTTCTGCATACCAATTACAAAATCCTTGACTTTATCAATTACAAGGCCCTAGCCATCCATCTCAAAATGACTATGGACCTGAATAGAGCTACTGCTTACTGGCAGAACCACCCAGGACAACCTATTTCTGCTGCATAACATGCTGGAAGTTGAAGAGCACTTCAGCTTCAATATCAGCCTCATCTCCCTGGATCAAGAGGAAAACCTCTGATTAGGTAGACCATGACTTCTTATTCCAGTCTCTGGGGGCTTTTGGCTTTGGGACCCACTTCCCATCAACCCCCTGGTTCCTGTAGCATTGCCTGACCTGTCAGGCCCTCTCATCAGCTGAAGCCCCAGACACTACCTCCCCCACTTCCCCAGCTAACCCAACAGAATATACTTTAAATATGAGAAGCGAGGGTGAAGTCTGGTCCCTAATCAAGTGTCAGTGGGCCTATGAGCAAGCCTTCTTAGTCCATATCAACTGGACTAAAGGGGAAGATATCAACCCAACACATCTACACTCAGACCTGCCTGGAGCCCTGTCCTCATGCCTCAATGGCTTAAGACTTCTGCATTTTTCTAAACCTATGGCCTATATACCCAGTAACTGGGAAGGTCTCAGTAATGACTCTGAGGTGTGGCTACGGTGATGGTTCTGGCATCTGCCTAACCTCTCTTCCTGTAGCACAATCTCATTCATCAACAACCTGGAAGCTGCTACTGTGACACGAATGTATCATGCTTGATCTACCAATAACCCTGCTTGAGAAGCTTCAGAAGCTCTTACGGGATGGGCACCATGGGTTCCAGTGGCCTATTCTCTACCTGCCTACCAATGAGATCAGCCTGCAAGCACTTATGCACCTGCTCTTTGACAACTTGGAGGTAAAGTCTTTCACTGGTGAAGTCTGACCTTTGCTTTTCTGCATTGGGTCAAGGATCTTGACTATGAACTTTCCCTCTCTGATCCTGCTTGCCTGAGCTGAGATACTGTCCCAGTCCTGGTGGGCTCTTTTGACTTAAAAATTTCAATAGTCTTTCTTTCTCTTTTGCTGCCCCTTGCCATGCCCTAAGAGAATAACAGTGGATTCTGCTTTAAGATCCTGTCTAGGAAGGAACTATACATATGGACATTCAAAGTGTCATACCTGTATCCTCAGTGCCCAGCCCAACATGACCTGGAGGCAGTGTCCAGCAGTAACAACACCAAAATTAGCCAAATCGGCCTGATGTACCCTGTACAAGCTGTCCATCACCAAGAGAACTGGAGATCAACCTCCAGTGGTGGCTGCTGGCTGTGGCTGTGGCCATTGGAACCTTTGCTTGCCACTTAGGAAATTAGCTAGGCAGATTACACTTCCACAGGAAACTTGGTAAGAGGCAGACAGAAGATACACCATTTCAGAGAAATCCACATCCAATGAGCAAAGAGGGTGCTGAGGGGAACAATAGTAGGGGCAGCCCAGGAAGGCATAGAAGAATATCTCCTCCAACTCTTCATTACAGAACAAAGACACTGCCTTTGGGTATAAGGAGAGACAAAGATGCAGGTGGGCAAGGCCCTGTGCAGCAGTCACCACTGGAGGTCACTGGTCCTCTTGGAAATGGATAGCTTGTAGAGGCTTCACCAAGGCTTTGGTTTGGAACCAAGTTGACCTGGCTAGCTCAAGGAAGTAGATCAGTTTGGTATGGAATTAGACCAAGGAAAAAAGAGGCTTCCAGAGGCTTGTCTTAGGGCCCTCCACTTCAAGGCCAGGTTGTATATCAAGGGCTCTTCCAGAAGCTCTGGAAATCATAAGTGCATGGCCTGGGGTCTCAGGTAGAAGGAGACCTACCAGGCTCAGGTGAGGCTGTAGTAGGAAGGTGGGAGGATGTCCCTGCCAAGGTAATCCAGATCTGAGAGAGAGAAAGAGAGAGAGAGTATGTGTGCACGTATGCATGCTATTATGTTGATCTTTTTTGGCTATGAGACTGCCATAAGGCATTTTAATATTTGGACTCAACTAAAATACAATTTTTGCCAGTGCAAGAATTTTAGAAATGGAAAAGGAATTTTAAGGATTACAGATCCAAAGAGATTAGTACTCAGCCATCATTAGCAACTGAACTGTTGCTCCTTGGACTACTCTAGTAATTAAAACTGTGACAGTTATTTGAGTACTTAATGAAACAGTCTTTCCTTATTCTAACAAAAAAGCATTTCCTTAGATTTGCTATTATTAAGTTTTGTTAATCTCTGTCATGCATAATGTTTCTGTAATTAGAATTTTTATATGACGTCTAGAATTTTAATCAACAGCAGTGGGTAAAAGTTAAACTTGAAAGCTTTCAATATTTTATAGAATATTTGCTTTTCCTTGTTTCTTTTCTCTTTCTGTGCAACTTAACCACATTAACTGAATATTCATAAAAGCATTACATTATTTGTACATGTTAAATCTACATTAATTTAGATTTTTTTCCCCCTTAATGTGAACTAAAGCGCTTTCATGGACAGAGGGATTACAACATAAGTTTTAAGATTAAGATTTTTAGGTATCTTTAGAGGTAAACTAACAACTTTCATCATACTCTATGCACTTCACCTACAGCAATATTTTCTATGATGTGTCAAAATCCAAACTTTTTCCCAGTTAGGGCCCAATTCCTCAGTCTGTTCCAACATAGTCACATATAACTCCCAAATTTGCAATAGAACTGATAATTTATACTTTATAATTAACTTCAGTGATTTTAAATTAGCAAATGTCTTGGTGTCAGAAGAGCTGAAATAATAATAAATAATTATAGAAACTGATTATTTATAATTATTAAAGATCCCACAGGTCTCTGGGAGGAAATTGCTTTAGAAAGCTATTGTGGATATAGATGTAAAAATAAAAAGATTCCCCACCAGTTTCAATAAATTGTTGTCATTTGCACTGAGAACTTTGTTTGAGCAAGAACTAATAGATTGAAACCAGGGCTGTCAAATATTCACAGTTAACACACACAATTAACACATTAATTGGTTCCAGTGTTAATTTTTTTAATGCGCTAACCACACACATGGTTTTGGATCCTGTGCAGGGACTCTGCTCCACCACCTCTGGGCCACACAGCAGGGCAGCAGGGGCAGCACAGAGGACTGTAGGAAAGCCCAGGTGTGGGCTGAGAGTGGCTGCAGTGGAGGGGGGGGGGCGCCCACAGACACACAAATACAGACACACATGAGCAGCTGCAGCCTACATATGACCAGGAATGCAGCTTGGCTGTGTGTAGAGTAGTGCCATGCCAGTAAGTCTGTGTGGGAGAGAGGGAAGGGGCAAGGGGGACCCACAGTGAGGGAGACCCCCATGGTGAAGGAGAGAGTGGGGCAGGGGCAGGCACTGGGGTTAATGGGACCCAGGGCAGGGGTGGCTTGTGGGATGGAGGGGTAGAAAGCTCATCCAGGGATGTGGGGGGCCAGCATGGCTCCCTGCCACTATGCACACCCATTGGAGAGGCATGGGGGGCACATACCCCCAATTTGTGCACAGGGTGGAAGTGGGCTGCCTGCTGTGAGCTGGGGCTCTGAGCCCTGATGTCTTTGCCCAGGAGCCATGCAATGCCATGTTGTGCCTCCTACAGTGGGACAGGCAGGGGACAGGCAGCTAGTGTATGGCTCCCAGGTGAAAGACAGAAGGGCATAAAGCCCCAACCAACATCAGGAAACCTGCCTCCATCCCATGCACAAATCCAGGAGGGCACATCCCATTCATGCCTCCCTCAGGGGTGCACACAGTGGCAGGGAGCCACACCCCTTCACCCCACTTGGCTGAACCACCTGCAGCTCCATCCCACGACCCACCACAGCCTCAGGGCCTGCTTCACCCCAGTACCTTCCCCTGACTCACACCCTCCTTTACTGTGGGAGCCTTAATCTTTCCCCCACCCTTCCATAGCCCCCACCCATCCCCCTCTACAGACTTACAAGCAGGGTGCTGTGTGTGTGTGTCTAGACCTTGCTCCCAAACCACAACCCACCCCCTCCTCAGCCCTGCTACTGTCCCTCACTCTTGACCCACAATATCCTGAATCCTGCTAGGATGTGCAAGATCCCTGCCTCCCACTAAATCCCACACACCCACAGCCCTCCACACCTTCACAAATCCCCACCACACACCCCACACCACCCCCCAACCATACAGAAAACCTCCATAATTTTACATAATTTTGAGTTTTTAGATGCGATTAAAATCACAAATAATTGTGACTATTTTTTTAATCACAAAAGTAATCACGATCAAATATTTTAATTGTTTGACAGCCCTAGTTGACACCTTAGTTTATAAACATGACCTTTGCAGAATCATTGCACTTCATTCTAGTTATGAGAAAACTTATTATTAGCACAGAACAAAGTATTAAAAAGCCAAAAACTAGGCTGGTTAACTAAATATAATGGCCTATGGCCAAGAGGTCAGGGTGCCTATACTTCTAGGGTGTGTAACTTATGCCCCTGACCTGAGTCAGAAAATGATACTTTAGTCCTTTTCTAAAGGCTTGATCCTTCATTTAACTGCATATTGTGGAAACAAGTAAAGAAGGTCAGTGCACACCATCATGGACACTGGTTAATTGCACGTGGAAGAAAAAAAATTCTGTCTAGTGAGACTCACAGCAATCATAAATAAGTGAGTCTCACTTTTTTCACAGCTGTATGGTGAAGAAAGGCAGTGAAGTGGAAGATTTGGAATATAGTCATTGTGGGCAACCCATTTCTGAGTACTGCAATAATTCTTTATACAAAGCAGACAAATGACAGCAACTATTTTCTGGGAAATATGGCGAAGTACAGATGTTCAAAAAGCCCCTGGCTGAAGCACTACATCCCACTTTATTTGGACTCCTGGAGTCATTGTTGACTCCAGGTTCAACATGAGCTGCCAATGCGAAGAAGCTGTCAGTAAGGCTAACCATATCTTGTCATGCATCCACAGATGAATCACAACCAGGTCAGGGGAGGTGATCCTCCCCCTCTATGCGGCACTGGTCAGGCCGCAGCTGGAGTACTGTGTCCAGTTTTGGGCACTGCAGTATGGGGAACAAGCAGGAGGAACTTGCCCTCCTGCTAGCTAACACCAACCCAAACATAGTGGAGCTCACCAAAACATGTTGGGACCCAACATATGACTGGGCAGTGAATATCAAGGGCTACAGGCTGTACAGGAGGGATAGGACTGGGAGGAAAAGTGTGGTGCTCTACTTCAAAAATAAATACACATCCTCAACAAGTGGCACTAGGTGAACAAGGGGCACACTGAAGTGCTCTGTGTTAGAATACAAGGAAGTAGAGGGGAAAGGGACTTAATGGTGGGGGTCTACTACAGACCACCCAACCAAGGGGAAGGGTTAGACCATGAATTCTTAAGTCAGCTCACAGAGGTAGTTAGGTCAAAGGATGTGGTCATCATGGGTGACCTGAACTTTCCAGACATCTGCTGGGAAGAACAGTCAGCCAGGTCTGATTGCTCATGTAGGTTTCTAGCTGAGATGCAGGACCTCCATCTAACCTAAGAGGTGCACAGCCCCACCAGGGGAGACGTCTTTTTGGATCTGGTCCTGGCCATGGGTGACAATCTGGTGAGGAGTCTGTGGGTGCCTGACCACCTGGGTGACAGTGATCATCACCTGCTGGAATTCACCATCCAATGCCAGATGGCAAAGGCCTGCAGCAAGGCAGCAGCCCTGGACTTCAAGACGGCAGATTTCAATGAGGTAAGGAGAATAGTCAGGTCCTGGAGGGGAGGGGAGGGGAGTTGGGTGTCCAGAAAGAATGATTGTTCCTTAAGGAGACAATCCTCCAACCCCAAAGGGAGGTAATCCAAACACGGATCAAAGAGGGAAAGAGGGCACAAAAGTCCCCATGCCTCACCAAAAGCATATGGGAATGTCTTCTAGCTAAAAACGAGCCATACACCCAATGGAAGGGTGGGACCATCACCAGGGAGGACTATACTTCAGTTGCTTGGGGCTATAAGGGGGCAGTCAGGAAGGCCAAGAAGGAGATGGAACTCGGACTACCTACCCAGATCAATAACAAAAAGAAGTCCTTTTTTAAATACATAGGGAGTAAAAACAACATACTGGGTAACATGTGGCCTCTGCAGGACACACTAGGAAATCTGGTTGTCACACCAGACAGCAAAAATAACTTATTTAATATTTTCTTTGCCTGAATTTTTCTGAGCAGGGACCCCAGTAGGTCCCCGGGAAGGCACACCCAGGCCTAGGGTCAGTGAGGACCTAGTCAGGGAACATCTGGAGGGACTGGATGTATTTAAATCAGCAGGTCCTGATGATCTCCACCCCAGAGTGCTGAGGGAATTAGCAGTGGTCATAGTGGGACCCCTGGCACGGCTTTACAAGCACCATGGTGCTCTGGTGTGGTGCCAAAGGACTGGAAAAGGACCAATGTGGTTCCCATTTTCAAAAAAGGGAGGAAGGAACACCCAGAAAACTATAGGCCAGCCCGTCTTACCTCAGTCCTAAGTAAGCTTTTTGAGAGCGTTATCCTGATTCATGTCCACTAGGGGCCAGCTGGGGAGATTATGCTTAGGGGTAACCAACACAGGTTTATTAGAGGCAAATCCTGTCAGACCAACCTGGTGGCCTTCTATGACCAAGTCACAAAATCCTTAGACGCAGGTATAGCAGTGGACGTAGTCTTTCTGGACTTTAGGAAGGCCTTCAACACTGTCTCTCACCCCATTCTCATTAACAACTAGGGGACTGTGGCATCAACACCTACACAGTCAAATGGATCACTAGTTGGTTGAAGGGCCACACCCAGACAGTGTGGTAGTGGATGGGTCATTTTTAACCTGGAAGGATGTGGGCAGTGGGGTTCCTCAGGGCTTGGTCCTTGGGCCTGCACTGTTCAACATCTTAATCAGCAACTTGGACAAGGGTGTAAAAAGCACCCTGTTCAAATTTGCTGATGACACTAAGATGTGGGGAGAAGTGGGGACACCATAAGGGAGGAATAGGCTGCAATTGGACCTAGACAGGTTACAGGGGTGGGTGGATGAGAACAGGATGGGTTTTAACACTGACAAGTGCAAGGTACTGCACCTGGGGAGGAAGAACCAGCAGCATACCTACAGGCTGGGGAACTCCCTTCCCATCAGTGCAGAGGAAGAAAAGGATCTTGGAGTCATTATTGATGCCAAAATGAACATGGGCTGACAGTGTGGGGAAGCGGTCAGGAAGGCTAACCATACCCTGTCATTCATCCACAGATGCATCTTAAGCAGGTCTAGGAGGTGATAATCCCCCTCTATTCGACACTGGTCAGGCTGCAGTTGGGTTACTGTGTCCAGTTCTGGGTGCTGCACTTCAGGAGGGATGTGGACAGCATGGAGAGGGTCCAGAGGAGGGCCACTCACATAATCGGGGTCAGCAGGGCAGGCCCTACGAGGACAGGTTAAGGGACCTGAACCTGTTCAGCCTCCACAAGAGAAGGCTGATGGGGGATCTAGTGGAAATTTACAAACTGGTCAGAGGTGACCAGCAGGCATTGGGGGAGTCCCTGTTCCCCCAAGCACTACCAGGAGTGACAAGAAATAATGGTCACAAGCTGGCAGAGGGTAGATTTAGGCTAGATATCAGGGGACAGCAGGGCAGGCCCTATGAGGAGATGCTACAGGACCTGAACCTGTTCAGCCTCCACAAGAGAAGGCTGAGGGGGGATCTAGTGGAAATTTACAAACTGGTCAGAGGGGACCAGCAGGCACTGGGGGAGTCCCTGTTCCCCCAAGCACTACGAGGAGTAACAAGAAATAATGGTCACAAGCTGGCAGAGGGTAGATTTAGGCTAGAAATCAGGAGGCGCTACTTCACTGTCAGGGTGGCTACAATCTGGAACCAAGTTCCAAGAGAAGTGGTGCTGCCTCCTACCCTGGGGGTGTTTAAGAGGAGGTTAGATGAACATCTTGCTGGGGTCGTTTGACCCCAGT
>NW_017728918.1:38897015-38902209 GCF_001723895.1 Crocodylus porosus
GAGTGACAAGAAATAATGGTCACAAGCTGGCAGAGGGTAGATTTAGGCTAGATATCAGGAGGCGCTACTTCACTGTCAGGGTGGCTACAATCTGGAACCAAGTTCCAAGAGAAGTGGTGCTGGCTTCTACCCTGGAGGTCTTTAAAAGGAGGCTGGATGAACACCTTGCTGGGGTCATTTACCCCAGTACTCTTTCCTGCCATGTCAGGGGGTCAGAATCGATGATCTGCTCAGGACCCTTCTGACCCTACCATCTACAAAACTATGAAACTTCAAGAGAGATGTGGCTAGCATTGGGAGGGTCAAGAGAAGAGCCACTCACATGATTAGGGGGCAGTAGGACAGGCCATATGAGGAGAGACTAGAGGGCCTGAACCTATTCAGCCTCCACAGGAGAAGGCTGAGGGGAGATCTGGTAGCTGTCTACAAATTCACCAGGAAAGGATCATCAGGGAATGGGAGATGTCCTGTTCCCCCAGGAACCACATGGGGTAACTAGGAATAACATCCACAAGTTGATAGAGAGCAGGTTCTGGCTAGGCAACAGGAGCCATTACTTTACGCTTAGGGCAGCTACGACATGGAACCAACTTCCAGGGGAAGTGGTGCTCACTGTTACCTTGGGGGTCTTTCAGAGGAGGCTGGATAGACACCTGACTGGGGTCATATTACCCCAGCATCCATTCCTGCCCAAGGCAGAGGTTTAGACTTGATCAACTGTTTAGGTCCATTCTGACCCTAGTTACTATGATACTTAAAGTCCTATATGTTAGAGCTAGGAATGAACCAAACAGTCATTTACTATTTAATGGAGGGGACTCAGTGCTTGCCTGCACACTGCCACTTACACATCAGCAGCACCTGGGGGGTGAGGGGGAGAACAGAACCCCCTTCTGCAAGGGACTCCCACAGCTTGCTGGTTGGGGTCTTGGAAACTGTAGCATGGAGCTGCCCAGCCTGACTTTTCCCTACCGGGGCAAGGAAGGGAAACCTCCTGCTATGCAGACTGAGCCCAACCCCCCATCCCCACCCCTAGACCCCAGCCAACAAGCTGTAGAAGGGTCTTTCATAGCAAAGGGAGTTTCCCCTCCGCCCCTGCCCCAGTTCTTAGCATGACTAAAGCTAGGCCAGGCAGCTCTGCGTTGCAGTTCCTGGCTGCAGCTATCAAAAGGCTGGGTGGGCAGGAAAGGAGACCCCTGCCATACGGACCCAGCCCAGCCTCCCCAAGACCCCAATTAGGGAATTGGGGTTCCTCATATCTGGTGGGCTCCCTACCCCCCAGCAACTGAGCCTCCTGACAATGGCACCAAGAAAGTGCAGCACAGAGCTACTCACTCTGGGAACTGCGCTGAGACCTAGGGGGTGGGAAACGGAGCCTCTCTACCATATGGTCCCATGCCAGCTCCTGCCAATACCCCATCCCGCAAGCTTGGGGGTGGTCCACATGGCAAAGAGGCTCCATTTCCCCATTCCCCCACCTGACTATGCAGGGAAGAAACAGAACCTTTTCTGTCTCCTCTCTGTGACAGCCCAGGGACAGGGCTGAGCTACTGCTTGCACAGAGCAGATAAGCACTGGCCAAGGCTAGCAAGACACCCAGCAAGGGGCCTGCAGGATGGCAGCAAAATGAGAACTGCATTGAAGCAGGATGGATGTGGTACAGACATTCAAAAAATTGCTGTAACCTAAAGTGCTTAAATTTAATACCACAATCCACTGAGGGTTAACTTAAAGTGGGATCTGCCATTTAAAAGTGCTTTAAGTGGCATGAACATATGTTCTATTATGGTTTTAAAGTGGAGACTTCTCAGGAGAGTATGACACAAGTCTTGGGTCATAGTGGACTTTATAGGAAGTGTAACACATGGCTAACTCACGTTAAAGTAGTGCTCAGTTCCAAAGGGGCCTAACCATCATTGACTAACACTAATTACATCAAAAGACCACAGTCAGGACAAGCTGCTGCTCAAATCATCCAGTAGCTTTGCCATAGAATTTGAAATTCAGTACTCGCCTCAAAGCAAGTAAACAAAACTTACTTTGTGACAACTGTTCCAATACTTAGAAACCAATCTATTCTGCCAGTGCTGCAACCCTGATAGGAAACAATGGGTAAGTTTCTACTGCAAATGTCACTGTAGATTCATGTTGTTATATTTACTAGTAGTTAGACTGTCACAGAAAGAGATGGATTTTGGTTTTGAGTGCAGCAATAATGTACGATAAACCCTATTCCCCTCTAGATACAACTCTTCTTAGCTGGAAGAAGAAAATGCATATAAAAGGAACTGGAACAGCAAAACTCATGCACATTAGGGCTGTGCAAGGCTTTGGACAAAGTTTTGGATCTGGAGAAGCACCCGAAGCAGCATGTCTGGATCAAAGTGCTGGCTTTGTTAGGCTTTCTGAAGCAGTTCAGATCTTCCAAAGTGCTTCAGAAAAGCTTTGGAGACAATTCAGAGATCTGGCCATAGGGTATGCAGGTATTGTAGTCTCTGCTAAGAGCATGAATCCTGCCAAGTTTCAAGAAGATTGGTGCAGGGGGTTGGAAAAGCTTTGGAGCCACCTTAGAGATCCAGCCATAGGGTATCATGGGGAATCAATGAAATACCTATTATTTTGTTGTTTTTTTGTCTGATTTGGATGAAACTTGCAGGGGTGGTAGCCTCTGCTGAGAGCATGAAGCCTGCCAAGATTCAAGAAGATAGGTGTCGGGGTTTGGGGGAATTGCACCCCAAATTCTTGAAAGCAAAACTGATGTCACGTACATGTGTTACATCACAGGGGAGTGAAAACTATGGGGGTAGTGGCTCCTAGTGAGGCCACAAAGCCTGCCAAGTTTCAAGGAGATAGGTATAGGGGTTTGGAGGGAAATGCACCTCAAGCTGCGGACAAGCAAAGCTCGTGACATGGGTGACGCTGTGTGTGTTAAGGCACAGCAGGATGAAAGCTGCAGGGATGGTAGCTCCTGATGCGGCCACAAAGCTTGCCAGCTGTCTGGGAGACTGGTGCAGGGGTTCTGGTTTCTGGGGCTGTGCACCCCTAGCTGCCAACACAAAACTCGTGACATGGGTCCTTGTGCAACTGACTGGTTTTAAATGTGCCGTGGTTTTTGCATCCCACCACTTACTGAGCAGATGGACACAAAAAACAAGGCATATTTAAAACTCTGGTTTTCGGCTCCTGACCATGAGGAGCAAGTGTCAAGCAGCAGGGCCCCTCTGCCTGTTAATGGCAGGTGGGTGCATGGGGGGATCTCTGTCATACCATCAGCTGGGCCTGCAATTTAAAACAGGCCCTAATTATAAGAAACTAGGCCTGAGTTACTAAAACTGCTAATTGTGGCAAAGCTACGCATTGTCATGCCAAAAATGTAGCCCATGTATATCCACGGGCATAACTGAAATTCATAGACCATTTTGGGTCTCTGTGCCTTGAATAAAAACACCTAGTAACATTTTGGCTATAATAGGCATACATTTACACCTCCTTGGATTTGGCATAAGTCTATTGACCCCACAGACAATTTACGTTCTCTGAACTGTTTGTATAGGATGCAGAATCATGTTGATCAAGCCATACAGCATGATATTTCTTTAACAAAGGGTGCATCTACACATGGCCATACAGCGCCTTTGTTTAGTACTTCCTTTTGGAACCATGCTGGCCACACACAGTTATTTTTAGCAGCTGCATCACCATAGCAACACACTATAACAAGGAAGTGTGATAGCAATGCAGCATCATGGTTTGTGACAGTCATTGGTACATCGCTATAGTGCATTGCTACGGCAACGTAGCGTCATGTATAGACATGCCCAAAAAGTCCTACTGATTTCATTTATAAGTTATAAAAAATATTCAGAATTCAGGAAATTCTTTTCACAAAACACATTGAATCACAAAGGATCAATTAATAATTATGGTATTGTGCCTACAGCCCTAGAAACTGGCATAAGAAACAGGGAAATTTTCCATTTTTCTATAGAAAAACAAAGGGGTTAGGGTCACAAGCCATCAGGCCAAAGGGAGGGAACAGGTAAAAGATAAAGAAATATCAGCACTGTGGTAGAATACACCTAGCACCCCAAACAAGCCTTTAGTTCCTACAGCTCTCAGATAGCAGTCTGCAGCTGTTGGCATTGTCTTTACAAACCAGCTCTGATACCTTGATGCAGATGAGCACAACCTTTCTGAGTGAGATCGACCACAACACCTCCATTCAATAACAGGAGAAGTTTAGTGATACACATTGCATGCATCTACAGTGGGTGCATCCCCCACAGGGTCCCAGCCCCTCTGCCCAGGGTCCCAGGCATCCTGGAGGCCCCCCCCACCCAGGGTCCCAGCTTCCCCCTGGAGGGCCATAGACCCTATCCCCCACAAGGGATGTAGTTGTCATGGGTGATTTTAATTACCCAGACATTTGCTGGGAGGAACAGTCAGCCAGGATGGACTGTTCCAGGATGTTCCTGGCTGAGATACAGGACCTCCACTTAATCCAGGAGATGCACAGTCCCACCAGATGAAACGCCCTGTTGGACCTGGTCCTGGCCACAGGCGATGACCTAGTAAGGGGCCTCCAGGTTCTTGACCACCTGGAGCAATAGCGATCATCGCTTGCTGGAATTCACCATCCAGAACAGGGTGTCAAGGGCCTGCAGCAAGACGGTAGCCCTAGACTTTAGGAAGGCCAACTTCAACAAGTTGAGAAGACTAGTGGGTGAGGCACTGGGGTCCTTGAGGGCAGGGGAACTCAGTGTCCAGGACGAGTGGTCGTTCCTTAAGGAAACGATACTCAGGGCCCAAGGGGAGTCCATCCCAACAAAAAGCAAGGGGGGGAAAGAGTGCCCGAAAGCCCCTCTGGCTCACCAAGGGCATCCAGGAATGCCTGCTTACCAAAAAGGTGGCGTACACCCAGTGGAAGGGGGGTGCTATCTCCAAAGTGGAGTATACCTCCTCTGCTCAGGCCTGTAGAGGGGCTGTCAGGAAAGCTAAGGTGGACATAGAGCTAGGACTAGCGTCCAAGATCAAGGATAATAAAAACTTCTTTTTCAAATATATAGGGAGGATGAAGAAAGCACCGGGTAATGTGGGGCCCCTGCAAAGTACGCTGGGCAATCTGGTGGTTGTGCCAGAGGAGAAAGCTGAACTCTTTAACCAATTCTTCACCTCTGTTTTCTTGTGCAGGGAC
>NW_017728918.1:38903552-38955920 GCF_001723895.1 Crocodylus porosus
TAGGTTTAGATTAGACATCTGCAAGAACTACTTCACAGTTAGGGCGGCTAGGAGCTGGAACCAACTTCCAAGGGAAGTTCTTTAAGAAGAGGCTTGATGCCTACCTGGCTGGACTCATTTGAGTCCAATTTTTTCTCCCGCCCCGGCGGGGGGTCGGACTTGAAGATCTACAAGGTCCCTTCTGACTTTACTTCTATGATTCTACAGGGCCCCAGCCCCTGTCCCCAGGGCCCATAACTAACCTTTAACAGCAGAAGTGAGGGGACCATGCTCCAAGCCCAGCCTGGTTCTGGCTTGGCAACCTGGTTCTGCCAACCCTGGGACTGCTCTCGCCACCCAGCTGGGCTAGTATTGTGGCAGCAGGACCCGGTGCAGCATGCAGGAACCATGTGCCAGGCCCAGCCGGGTCCTGCGCCCACTCTGTAGCCCAGCTGGGCTGAACCCATGGTGACAGGACCCAGTGTGGCATGCGGGGACTGCATGCCAGGCCCAGCTGGGTCCTGGGGCCCCTCTGCAGACCCAGATCCCTGAGGCTCACTAGTCCAGGTTTGCACAAGAGTGGGTCGCACGGCTTCAGGAGGTGCGCTCAGAACCCACACCTCCCAGAGCCCTGTGACCTGCTCTGGTGCAAGGCCAGACTAGCGAAACACACAGGTCCTCACCACCCGCCCTGCAGGCACAGGAGACAGAGGAGGGAGCAAGACTGAGGATATCAGGGGTTTTTCAACAGATTAGAGTTGGTCATTGTGACCTCATGGTGATTCTGCATGTTCCTATCTTGTTTTGGGTCTTAAGGGAATGTTGTGGTTGTTTTACTGTTGCGTATTTACAATTTCCCATGTATGTACCTGTTTGTATGGTAATCTTGGATCCTTGGATGATAAAATGCTGAGAAAGTGAGTCTTTTTGCCGTTTCCCCTGGACTGTTGCCACAAATGAACTTTAGAAACCAATTAACCCTTGTCATTCCCCTGGACCATTGTTCTAATATAATGCCTTATTTAGTCTTCCTACAAGTCAATTTCTAAAAGCAAATTTCTAAATATCATTCTCTATCCATCAACAGCTGCTCCCAACTCTGAGTCCATCTCCTTCAGTCCACAGTCCTGGCTCACCAAGCCAGTGAGATCTCCAGCTCTACTGTGTACTCCTCTGTGTAGGGTTGACCAGGTTTCACATGCACACTGCTCTCTCTTCCCCTTTCTCTAGTCTTCAGCTTCCTCTGCCTTTTTCCCTTCTCCCACCACACTCCACTCCTGGGGTTTCTGCCATATTAACAGTCAGCACAACTCTGCAGACTATCCCTTGCTTCTTCCTCCTGTTACACACATTACAATATATTCTTGTTAGTAATAGTCCTTTCAATTCAATTAAATGTAAATTCATAGGGGAAGTCTTACAAGGTTTTTATTCACTAATGGTATGAATTGGCTTCTTAGAGGGAGTTTATTTAGTCCCAAAAATAAAAGAATCATCCTTATGTTAACCATTAAGTGAATGTTGCCCACAAAGTTTACGCTATTTGCTTTGCTTTGAAATACAATTTTTTGCAGATATGCCGGTTAGAAAAATGAGACAATCTGCAAAAGTTCAAAATATCTAGGTGATTCACTAAACTTCTTGGAAATAATGAGCTCCATAAGAAGGCTGGTTCCAAAATGAAAATTACACTTTGGCTCACCCAGCTCATTTACTAGAGGCTGTTGGAAAGTTGTTAGGGGTATAGTAGCATTTTTATCAAACTGGTCATCTAAAAGAGACATTGCAATATTCTAGGATTCTGAGTTTTTGAGATTTTCTTCTGGATATAATAAAGCTTATGGTACAGTTGGATGTAATTTGTTAGAGTAACTTCCTTACTGTGTATATATATAAAAGAATTATTTTTTATCATCATTCTTTATTTCGTGTCCTATACATTTTTAATATGTAGATTAAATTCATGTAACAGTGCAAAATTTGATATTGTTTAGTAGTGAAGTACAAGTGGTTCATTGAGAGTGTCAGATACATAAAAAGCTTGGTTCCAATACAGTTCATCATGGCCAGGGTACATAGCTGCCAGGGATTTGAGAAGGTACTGTTTATTTGTACCTGCAGTATTTTAATCCTTGGCAGTGGGAGTTGTGATTTCCCAATGCAATATGTTAATGTTTTTTGCATTAGTGTTAATAGCAGGGCTGCAGATCTAAGAGCTCTCAGGTAACTATCTTACTTCACTTTCTATTGATCTGGGATTTAGGATGATGGAGCTCTGTGTGCTACAAAATGATGCAGGAGAATATAACATAGACATTAACATTCAAGACAGGTTAGGATTCTAGTGCGCTTTCCTTCTTCACTGGGGATGAAATTCAATTCTGCCTTAAAGGGCAAGTCTGAGACCTACTCTACCACAGTAGACTCAAGAAGAGCTTATTTACACTAAAGCATTGCATTGTGTTACAACACAAACTTAATGAGTTCATGCAACTTGCATGATGTTCACCATGCCTGGGCACCTGTAATTACATGACAACAATGGTAGAACTGGCAGGCACAGCCTACCATGAGATTCACATCTTGAGCTAGTTATAAATAAATATAAATTATTTTATTTCCAGGAAAATGCATTTACAATTTTGTTAATGACCATGAATCCTTAGGGTCAAATTCTAAAGCAATTATAGTTCCCCAGCATAAATGAAGCTTTATGGCCACATCTGTACAGCATAGAACTGATCTTCATACTAGCCTACACTTGCTTTCTCATCTTGGCAAGTAACTTTCTCTCTCTGTGCCTTGGTTATGCTATCAGCAGAGAAGACATAATAATGCTTCACCCACACTAACTCAAGAAGAACCTGATCTTTTTGGGTGTTTTTTTTTTTCTTTTCAGAACCTGCCTGAGCTGCACAGGGGCCCCTGAGCTGCACTTCCCTCTGCAGCTGCGGGGGAGCTGGTGCTTCCCTCCATGGCTGTGGTGTCCCCCAGAACCTGCCAGCAGGTGGAAGCCAACTGGGAAAGCACTGCTACCGCAGAGGGAAGCACCAGACCCCCCACAGCTCAGGGACCATTTGGCCTGCTAGCAGCTCACCCCCCACCCACCACAGGAGAGGCAGGTAAGCGCTAAGAATTGGGCCCCCACCCTTGTGTACACACCACAGGGGTTTAGTTTGGTTTAGTTCTCCCTAAATTGAAACAGTGGAAACAGAGTGTTTTTAAAAACCCACAATTTCAATTTAGAGAGAACTAAACCAAATTAAACCCTTGTCACATTTACAAGGACCTTTTGGGATCAGTTAATAAAGAATAGTACTAGGTAAGTATAAAACCTTTTCAGTATTATTTATCATTGGTTTGTGGACCAAAATTCCACTTGCTCTGTATATAAAATAAAAAGTGTTTTAAAATGCAGATATACTAAAGCAGAAACAGGAATAAGTTTGCAGAAACAGAAAAAAGTATCTTCAATTCAGCAAATAATGCATCATATTCTGGCACCCACTGAAAAACCTCTCACAAATTTTCTGTGCCTTTGTAGAATGTGCTGTGCTGGTGGTCCCAGAAATTAACCTTTTCTATATCAATAAGTGTTTTGAAAGCAGCTAGTTCTCTACTACCTCAGTTTTCTTTGTCATATGAAATTCCTGTCTTACTGATTGTCCAATTGAGGTATGTTTTCTCTTTCTGAAATAGTTCACATTACTTTGGGTTCCATTTGCAACTGACATTTTAAAGTGGATTAGAGTCCATCTGTTAAAGGCATCATCTTTGACTCAAAAGATTTAGCTTATACCAGAATACCACTCACATACAAAAGACAAGCTGAAAGAGGCATGCTATGCAGTGTCCGCTCCATAAACTTTTCAAAGGTCACTGGGATATAGTATGATACAAAAGACATTAAATTGTCACGTTCATTGTTCTGCTTTAAAAGCAGTTTTCCTTCTTTATTTTCTTTTAGATCCACATCCACATACCAATAGCTGCTTCAAGTACTAGTGAGCAACACCAGATTTGTTCAGCTATACCTTCCAGCCTATTCTCCCCTCTCTACAAAGGTAAAAATCCTTTAACACATTTACTTAGTTTTCAATAAATGATCTAAATCTAGTACAGGAATCTTTTTCTCTTAAACAGAAATATGTATAAAGTTGATTAAAGGCACAAATAGTACTTTCTGAATAATTTCTTTAATGGAATCTTATGTCTCTTTGAAACCAGTAACCTGTTGTGCTTGCACTTACTAATTTATATTTAAATTACAACCACTCTACCTGAAATAGGAATTTGTGGGCAGGGTACAACAAAGACACTTATTTCAGAGCAGGGAGAAGAGATCTCAGCTGGCAGTAGCTAAAACAGTATTTCATATACCTTTTCTCCAATCTGGGAGCAGTTTACTACTCATGAGTAAATGCTGGCACTGGTGCTGGGAAATAAGGATCTCTCAGCCCCTGCTCCCTGATTGCAATCTTGGAGCAGGGGACTTGGAGATCGTTGCTGCCAGGGCTAGGGGGCATACTCCCTGCCTGGCCTTGGGTGGCAGAACCCACCCTGCAGCAGGAAGCTTCCAGGGACAGGGAGCAATCTCCCTTCCCCATGTGGCTTGCTGACCAGGAGCATATTTTTTCCCCAGTCAGGCATCAGCATGAGTGCTACTGCACAGTAAGTAATCACAAAGCACAAATCTGCTACTTGCATTTGCAGGCAACAAACTTACAATTAGTGAGGTTTACTACCCAGTAACCCTGTGCATGTGTAGACATACATGATTATCGCATAGTAAACTATGCTACTGCACAGTAAAGTGTTTTGTGTAGACATACATGATTATCGCATAGTAAACTATGCTACTGCACAGTAAAGTGTTTTGTGTAGACTCACCTTCAGTGTGAGAAACTAGTGTAATATGCTATACATGGGCCTGGGCTCTAATTACACTTTGATGATTTTGTATTGGGAGTAGTGTGGGATTGGATGATCAGATCCTACTGCATGCAAATGGTGTGGGTAGGAGTAAGTGGGGGAATAGAACAGGCAGCCATTGTAGCCACACTGAGCTTTTCTGGATAAGGTGTGAGGTAAATGCTCATAACTATGAGATTTCTTCTTCAACTGCAATTTTTCTCCCTATTCCTACCTGGAAGGATCTTGGTGATCAAGTTGATTGGCATCAGTATAACTGGGGGGTGGAAGGGTGGGAAGGGGAGGGACAACTGGGAACAGATTTGTGGAATTGATTTGGGTGAGGGAGTGCAATAATAAGTCACTGCCGCTGGCACCAGGAGCTTCCAATGCCCTATGTACTGCATCTGCCCAGAGTTTCCCTATTATGCTTCTAAACGGCAATGCTGTCTGTGATCTAGAGGAAATTTTTGTGACTTGTCTTCAACTTGTCTCATTTAAGTGTTAGAAGGGTGAAAATACAATTAAAATAATAGAAAAAAATTACCCTGATGCCGTCTATTTCATGCATGTCAAAAATAAGTTGAGTGGGCCAGATCCAGCATATGGAGCCATTTCATCAAGTTTTTCAAGCTACTGGCAGCTGGGGAGCATAACCAGGAAGGATTAAGGCCTGCCACAGAATCCAGAGCCCCTGGGTCCTGGTCAACATGACCCTAAGTAGCAGGGAAGTCAGCATAGGCTGTTCCCTTAGAGCCTTTCTTGCTGTGCAACCACTTGCCCTTCTGCTGCTAGCCCTACCAGCCCTGCCAGGACTGCCAAAACCACAAACAACCCAAGTACCCCAACCAATCTGGCTGCAGCTGCCACTGATACTCCTAATGCTAATCCTGCCGGTCCTACCACTGGTATTCTTTGGATTTATCCAGGGGCACAGGGAGAGTTTGTTACTCATAATCTACTCAACCACCCTGATCCAGACAAGATCAACCTTGTTTAAACTCTCCAAGAAAATGTTTGTCTAACCTGCACTTAAAAACTTAACTGATCACAACCTTTTCAGATAATTTGTTCCAAAATGTTAAAAGTCAGTAAAAATATTTCCATTGACTTCAGAGGGCATTGCACTGGGTGAGTCTACATGTGCAATTAATGCAATGTGATAAATTCTGGAGCAGTTTGAGCTAGATAAAACTGCTCCTAGGCACAGAGTCTGCATATGCGCCTGGATCAGCAGCACTTTGAGTAAATCAGGGTAAAGCAGCCTCAGGCTGGAAGAGTCCACAGGGTGTTAGCCCTAGGCTTCAGCTGATGTAGGTGCTCACTGGGGCATGAGGATGCCAATATTGTGGAGCTGTAGGTAGATGGCAGGCAGCCTTTGCACTCTAGCACCCTTGTGCCCCCCTTTTCAGCATACATAATGATTCTATCATAAGATAGTATATGGCAGAGTGAATTAATTTACTCTGCCCTAATACCAACGCATGTGCAGATGATGAAACTTTCCTGCATAGCTTATTAGTCAACTCCTCAGTAAAGCATATGTGTTTGTCTTTAAAACTTGCCTTCTGCAAGTTTGTCACATATAACCTCTTTGATTA
Organism: Crocodylus porosus; assembly: GCF_001723895.1. Classification (NCBI taxonomy): domain Eukaryota; kingdom Metazoa; phylum Chordata; order Crocodylia; family Crocodylidae; genus Crocodylus; species Crocodylus porosus. The sequence goes on from NW_017728918.1 coordinate 38,910,044, forward strand.
AGGTTTCTAGGATTTTCCCTGCAATAGAAGTTAAGCTAATTGGCCTGTAGTTTGTTGGGATTTTTTTAAGTATGGGGTGGGGGGCAGAGGTTAGAGCATCAGGGGGGCTGGCAGGGGGAGGGCCTGGCCCTGGCAGGAGTTGAGGGGCTGGCGGGGCCATCGGAGGTCCCCCCCCAGAGTCCTTTCCTGCCTCCTCCAACCCCTCCAACCTCTTACTCACTGGCATCAGAGCACTGGTGCTGAAACACATGGCCTGGCTGGCCGGCCGCATGTTTCAGCACCAGGGCGAGGGGCAACCATAGAGATGCTTTGGCAGCCAGAACATCTCTTTGGAGGGCCCACCCTCCAGTTGCCTTTTTTATACTTCTCTTTTTTAGATCCCTGGACATTTTTTTGTTCCTGCATGTGCCTGTTGCCCCACCTCAAAGGGGTTTGAGGAGGGGCAAGAGGCATGTACACACTCATGTGGATGCAGCCAGTTAGTGTTTCCCCATCCCCCTGCAATCTTAGTTTAAAGTCCTATCTAAGAGATCAGCCATCCTGGCCAAGAAAACTGACTTACCTTTCTGCATGAGGTGGATGCCATCTCTCCCCAGGAGTCCTCTGTCCTAAAAGTGGGTGCTATGGTCATAGAAGCCAAAGACTTCTTGGTGGCACCACCATCGGAGACCTCATCTCCGATGAGGTCACCTCATCTATGCATTCTTGCCTCCTTGGACTGTGGCCTGAAACAGGGGGCACAGAGGGAAAAATTACCTAAGCCCCTGATCCTTTAAGCTCAGCTCTCAGAGCCTTGTAGTCACTCAAGATGCAGTCTGGATTGCTTCTGGCCATGTCATTTGTTCCCACATGGATAAGGAGCATGGGGTAGTAATCTGTGTGCTGGACAAGCCTGAGGATCCTCTCTATGACATCATGGATTTGTGCCCCAGGGAGACAGCAGACCTCCCATGCTGTGGGATCCAGGCGGCAGATGTCTCCCTCCATTCCTCTTAGCAGGGAGTCACCTACTACGATTACCCGATGTCTTCTCCTCAGGTTACTGTTGCCTCACAGCGTTCCTGGTGGTAGTTGTGGGTGAAGCCTCTGTTGCTCCTCTCTCCATTGCTGCACTCACTCCCAGTGATGCCAGGGCCCCAAATCAGTTCCCCAGCTGCACTGGAATTGTTCCAGCAATGCAGGCTCGAATTCGGTGTCATCTAGAACTAGAGGTGACTGTCTTCCATCTGCCCATGTCAGGTCCCTCTCATGTTGCCATCCCACCATTTGAGTGATCCTGCAAAGAGTGAAAGTACCTGTCAATCTCATCCTCAATGGCTCTGATCCCATGCAGCCTGCTAACCTCCGCCTGGAGTTCCCTCATCTACCCCTCCAGGGCCGCAATCCAGGCACATGTGGGACAGGTGAGGGGACTCCCAGCAAACCCACTGCTCCTGGGCTCCTGAGGACTCACTAAGCACCCCCAAGGGCAGGGGGCCCTGATACCGCCAACCCACCCAAAGGCTCCATCTGGGTCCAGCCCTTAGAGGAGCCTTGGGTGGGCGGTAGCATCAGGACAGAGTAGAATCACCACCGCCATTAACACTCTCTCCCACGCAGTCACCTAAGGACTCTGGAGACTCTGTCCAAAGCCACCAACTCTGATGCATGGAGTCACAGGCCTCTCCTGCTTTCCCCACCGCACAAAATCCCACACAAACTTCGGCATGTCCCTAAAGAGTGTTCCTGTTTGCGGGGCCTGTTCACACAGTTTCTGCCCAGCATGGCTAGATAGGAGTGGGAAGAGAGGAAAACCTCTTCCTGATTCCCTCCAGCTGGCCAGCTCCTCCTCCCTCTTCCGCCCTGCCCTGCCCAGCTTACATTGGTTCAGCTGTTGGCTCCTTGCTCACTGCTCCACTTGGTGTGGTCAGGGGGAGCCAAGAATGCATATGTGCTGACACACACGTGACATCCTTAGCGTTGAAGCTCAACTGGTGACAATTAAAATATTTTTCAACTGTGAAAAAATGAATGTGAAACTTTTTTTCAAAATCAGCTCTTCACTCCTGAAGACTATTTTAATTGTTCTGCAGCCAGATAAATTATAATTATGATTGTATACAAGAAGTGTCAAGTGGTTCTAGTCTTAGCAAATAGCTGAGGAGCCTGTTCCCCACCCAGCTCCATGCTCATAGAGCTGAGCAGGGAACTAGCTTCCCAGCCTGCTCCTCACTCAGTTCCACAACCATGGAGCTGAGCAGGGAACAGGCTCTTCAGTTCCTGCCTTGAGATTGTGTAGTGGGGGCTGGGAACTGCCCCAGCCAGGGGCAGATCCCAACCCCATACCCCAATCAGGCAATCGAGTTGCAGGGCTTGAAAAGAGCTGCTGGTGGGGGGGAGGTCTAAGCTCCCGGCCCTGATCCACCAGTGGGGCAGCTAGTAGTGAGCCCATGACTGAGCAGGGAAACCCTGCCCCCACCCTCCCCTGCAGCTATTTCCAAGTAGCCTTTCCCTGATCAGGGAGCTGAGGCTGGGAGCTCCCTGCTACCAGGGAAGGGGGACATTGTTCCCACCCTGGCAGTAGGCAGCCCCAAGGTGTAGGAAGCTGGTCCCAGCCCTGGTCAGGAGACAGCTGTTTCCTGGAATGGTGCTCCCTACCAGCCTAGTGGTCTCCCTGATAGTGGTAGGGGCCCATTGCAGGACCCCAGGAAGCAAGAGAAGTTTGCTGCAATTAGCAGTAAATTAACTCCCACTACCCTACACCTGTAGACCCCTGCCTGGGTGCATTTACTCATGAGTATTTCTTCCATGACTAAATTGCTCCCAGATGCACATATAAATACACCCTGGGGTATTATTAACAATATTCTAAAACAATGAATATCCATGTGACAAAAACATGAATGTTGAGTTTCTGATTTTTGTTGCTTGATTAATTCTATTTCAACCTCTGTCCAAAGTTTAAACTTCTGAAAAACTTTCTGTACTCCTTCATTTGTATTAAGATTAATCTAATAGTTAATTAGCATTAGCATAAGTGGGGGTAAATGAGAGCCCTCAATGCCAACTTACCGGGGTACCAGAATCATTCTCAACCTTCATGGAGTCTGTGCTCCAGCAAGAGTAGCCCCAAAGCATCAGAGGCATAACAAGTAAGGTTTGATACCTGGGCAAACCCTGCAAGATGGCTGGTGGAGCAGGTCCAGGAGTTGAGGGGAGGCACACATGAGTGATGGGAGATGGGAGAAGGGAGACAGGACTCTTCCCCATGCAGGGAACTCCAAAAGAGTCTCTGGCTGTGCTGTTGCTACCTTTGGTGCATACTCTCCTGCACTGGCTCTTGCTGTTAAAGCTACAGTAGTGGGGTATCCATGAACCAGCTGCTGCTGGTGCAAGAGCGATGCTGTTGCTGCTGGGGTATTGACTCCACAGAAATGGGGCATGTCACCTAAGTTAGCAACCAGGACTGGAATCCCTCTTACCCACTCCTAGTTATACTACTGCATGGCATTGCTTTTGCTGCAACAGCAGCTTGTGCATGGATATGCTCCTAATGCTGCTTTCAGATCAAAAGGCAGGGTAGGCAGAGAATGTAGCAGTGGCAGCAGCAGAAGCACTGAAACTGGGGACTGATTTGGAGTTCAAGGCATGAGTAAGATTTCTGCACCCTGTCCCCCTGCTCTCAGTACTCCACTCCCCCATTCCCCACACTCTTCTGCATGGTTTGCCCACTATACAAACCTGGCTTGTTACACCTCTGTGTCCACATCTACATGAGTGGTGAACTACACAGTTCTTACTACATAGTCATTTAGTACTTAGTAGATTTAGTAGCATCCCCACACGGTTTTCTTTTGATTCTACTGTGCAGTAGTGTGTCACATCATGGTTAGTGCCCCTCAATGCTACTGCGGAGTAGCAATGACCTACTGTGTAGTAGCTTCTTGCTACCATACAGTAGGGTCTCTTGTAGACATGGCCTGTGAGAATTAATTCTGTCTGTTCATCTTTGAGTGCTAAGATTATACAGGCTCAGCACTCAAAAGGTACAAAAAACTACTTCAGAAACTTTCCCTGAGATCTTATAATTAAAAGTGATTTTATTTGAGTAGATCATTTAGTGTCATCAAAATTCTGCTAACCCATATCTGGGATAACTTTTTTTAAAATTCTGATATTTCTGGATTGATACAACCAAATTACCATGCTTCCACAAATAGTGATATGGGAGACTCCACAATTCACCAATTGTCAGTTTCTTGAGTTAATATTTTGGCACACAACACTGCCTATTCTATATTATTCTATTATGTGCCACAGTTTTTTGTTGAGCCACTCCATTGTCTCCTCTTGTACTTCCTTCTGTTCTGGTTTAATCTAGACTATACAGTCTTTAAGGCAAACAAATTATTTTAAGAGGCAAAAAATGTACATCTAGACTGTTTCAGGTAGTTTTTATAATTATTATATGCTCCTGGACTTTCCTGGTTCCCACATGGGGCCAGAAAGGACCCTTTTTTCCCTCTTGCTGTGATATGTCAAGGTTTTGAGGAGGCATTTCTTGTATTTCTGAGAAGCTTTAGGTGTTGTCTGAAGCCAAGGCTGAAGATTTTGACTGGGGTCTGCCAATACTCCAGCTGGGACTAAAACCAGAATGGTTCCTGGTTAATGCATCCTACTCCTGCATTCAGGGTCAAACTGATTGCCATATTTGGGATCATGAAAGAATTAAGCAATCTCCACAGTCAGATTGACATGGATTATGAAGGCTTTTGTCTTCCTCTGTAGAAGGGAACATGATCCTCTCCTTGCCATCTCCCTTTCATAGAATCATAAAATCTTATGGTTCAAAGGGACCTCAGGAGGTCATCTAATCCAACCCCCACTCAAAGCAGGACCATCCCCAACTAGATCATCCCAGCCAGGATTTTGTTGATCTGGGCCTTAAAAACCTCCAAGGATGAAGATTCCACCACCTCTCTAGGTAACCTGTTCCATGGCTTCACCACCCTCCCAGTGAGAAAGCTTTTCCTAATATCCAAGTTAAATTCCCCATGCCGCAACTTGAGACCATTGCTCCTTGTTCTGTATCACCACTGAGAACAGTCTAGCTGCACCTTCGAATCATAGAATCAATGAGTTGGGAGGGACCTAGACAGATCATCCAGTCCGACCCCCTGCCATGGTCATAAGACCCCAGCCAGGTGCCTGTCCAGTCTCCTTTTGAAGATTTCCAGGGAAGGTGAGAACACCACCTCTCTGGGAAGCCTATTCCAGGATCTGGCCACTCTTACAGTGAAGTAGTTCTTCCTAATATCTAACCTAAACCTATCCTCCCTCAGCTTGTGGCCATTGTTCCTGGTGACTCCAAGGGGGGCCCTGGTGAACAGACTTTCCCCGAGTCCCTGCTGGTGGCCCCTGATAAGGTTGTAAGCTACAAGATCCCGCCCCCCCAGTCTTCTCTTGCGGAGACTGAAGAGATTCAGGTCCCTCAGCCTTTTCTCATAGGGCTCGCCACAGAGGCCCCCAACCATACGAGTGGCCTCCTCTGGACCCTCTCCAGGTTCTCCACGTCCTTCTTGAAGTGCGGTGCCCAGAACTGGACACAGTACTCTAGCTGCGGCCTGACCAGTGCTGCATAGAGGGGGAACAAGACCTCTCTGGACCTGCTGGTTCTGTTAGTTGATGCATGACAGGGTGCAGTTGGCTCTGCCTATTGCTTCATCGCATTGGTGCCCCATATTCATCCTGGAGTCAATCATGACTCCAAGATCCCTCTCTGCCTCTGTGCTGCTGAGAGGGTCAGCCCCTAACCTATAACCATAATGCTGGTTCCCTTTCCCCAGGTACAGCACACTGCATTTGTCCTTGTTGAACCTCATCCTGTTCACATCCGCCCACTTCTCTAACTTATCCAGGTCTGCCTGGATGCGATCCCTGCCTGCCAGTGTACTCATTTTACCCCACAGCTGGGTGTCATCAGCGAACTTGAACAGGGTGCTCTCCACACTCTTGTCCAGGTCGCTAATGAAGATGTTGAACAGCACCGGCCCAAGGACCTTTTCCTTCTTTGGAACCACCCTTCCGGTAGTTAAAGGCTGATATCAATTCCCCTCTTAGTCTTCTCTTCTGCAGACTAAATAAACTCAATTTCATAGATTGTAAGGTGCTGGAAGGGACCTTGCAAGATCATCGGGTCCAGCTGCTCTGCACCAGGTAGGAAAGACAACTAGGGTCAGGTGACCCCAGCAAGGTGACCGTCCAGTCTGCTTATGAAGATTTCCAGGGTATGTGATTGCACCACCTCTGGAGAGAGTTTATTTCACAGTCTGGACACCCTAACAGGGAAGAAGCTTTTCCTAGGGTTAAGACTGAAATGGTCTTCCAGGAGTTTGTGGCCATTACTCCTGGTTTTCCCCAAGGGTGCCCTGGTGAACAGTTGTTCACTAAGCCCTTGATGTAGTCCCCTGATGTAGTGGTAACCTGCTACCAAGTCCCCTCTCAGCCTTCTCTTTTTTAAGCTGAGGAGGCCCAAGTCCCTCAGTCTTTCCTCATATGGCTTGCCTTGCAAGTCTCTGATCATGCGTGTGGCTCTTCTCTGGACTCTTTCAAGCTTTTCCACATCCTTGTTGAAGAGTGGCACCCATAACTGGATGCAGTACTCTAGCTGCAGTCCCACCAATGCTGAGCAAAGTGGAAGAATCACTTTCTTGGTTTTGCTCAAGAGGCATCGGTTGATGCATGCCAGAGTATTGTTTGCCCTGATGGCTACAGCATTGTCCTGATGGCTCATTTTCTTACTATGGTCTATTATTATTCCTAGGTCCTTCTCAGTTGTGGTGTTAGTCAGTTTGGCACCACTGAGCCAAACTGTTGTTCATCCCCACATGGAGCACTTCACACTTATCAATGTTGAACTCCATCTGGTTCCAATCCGCCCAACTTGCCAGCCTGTTTAGGTCTGCCTGTATCTGCAGCCTATGTTTGAGGGTGACCACGCTGCCCCAAAACTTGATGTCATCTGTAAACTTTGACATTAATAAAAATATTGAAAAGCACTGGACACCACCATCCACTTCTCACCAGGATGACACATGTCTATTTATTAGAACTCCCTGGGTCCTACCCTGCAGCCAACTTCCTACCCACCTGAGTATCGAGCAGTTAAGCCCTCAATCTTCCAATTTTCCCATGAAAATATCATGGGATACCATACCAAAGGCCTTTTGGAAGGCTATGTTACAATGTTGACTTCCTCTCTCTTGTCCAGGTGGCAAGTTACCTGGTCACAAAAACAGAACAGATTGCTAAGACAAGACCTGACCGTGATGAAGCCAGGCTGGCTGTCATTCAGAATCCTACCTTCTGCAAATGTATCACACATAGACTCCTGGATTAATTTTTTCAGGATTTTCCCTGGGATAGAAGTTAGGTTAATTGGCCTAGTTTCATAGTTGGTAGGGTTGGAAGGGACCTCAGCAGATCATCAAACGACTCTGGCAAGGAGTTCATCCAGCCTCCTCTTAAAGACTCCCACTTGTCTTGGAAGTTGGTTCCAGATTGTAGCCACCCTGACAGTGAAGTAGCACCTCCTGATATCTAGCTTAAATCTACCCTCTGCCAGCTTGTGACCATTATTTCTTGTCACTCCTGGTAGTGCTCCGGGGAACACGGACTCCCCCAATGCATGCCGGTCCCCCCGACCAGTTTGTAAATGGCCACTAGATCCCCCCTTAGCCTCTTGTGGAGGCTGAACAGGTTCGGGTCCCTTAGCCTCTCCTCATAGGGCCTGCCCTGTTGCTCCCTGATCATGCGTGTGGCCCTCCTCTGGACCCTCTCCATGTTGTCCACATCCCTCTTGAAGTGCAGCCCTCAGAACTGGATGCAGTACTCCAGCTGCGGCCTGACCAGTGCCGCATAGAGGGGGAGGATCACCTCCCTGGACCTACTTGAGATGCATCTGTGGATGCATGACAAGGTACAGATAGCCTTCCTGACCTCTCCCCCACACTGTCAGCCCATGTTCATTTTGGCATCAGTAATGACTCCAAGATCCTCTTCTGCCTCTGCATTGATGAGAAGGGAATTCCCCAGCCTGTAAGTATGGTGCTGGTTTTTTTCTCCCCAGGTGCAGTATCTTGCACTTATCAGTGTTGCAACCCATCCTGTTCTCATCCGCCCACCCCTGCAACCTGTCCAGGTCCAATTGCAGTCTGTTCCTCCCTTCTAGCATGCCTACTTCTCCCCACATCTTAGTGTCATCTGCAAATTTGAACAGGGTGCTTTTGACACCCTCGTCGAAGTCACTGATGAAGATGTTGAACAGTACGGGCCTGAGGACCGAGCCCTGCAGAACCCTACTGCCCACATCCCTCCAGGTTGAAAATGACCCATCCACCACCACTCTCTGGGTGTGGCCCCCCAGCCAACTAGTGATCCATTTGACTGTGTTGAAGTTGACACCACAGTCCCCTAGTTTTTAATGAGAATGGGGTGAGAGACAGTGTCAAAGGCCTTCCTAAAGTCCAGAAAGACTACCTCCACTGCTACACCTGCGTCTAAGGATTTTGTAACTTGGCCATAGAAGGCCACCAGGTTGGTCTGACAGGACCTGTCTCTAATGAACCTATGTTGGTTGCCCCTAAGCATAATCTCCCCTGCTGACCCCTCATGGACATCTGCCTGGATAATTCTCAAAAAGCTTACCCAGGACCAAGGTAAGATTGACTGGCCTATAGTTTCCTGGGTCTCCCTTCCTCCCTTTTTTGATAATGGGAACCACATTGGCCCTTTTCCAGTCCTCTGACACCATGCCAGAGCACCATGAGTGCTCGTAAAGCTGTGCCAGGGGTCCTGGTATGACCTCTGCCAATTTCCTCAGCACTCTGGGGTGGAGATCGTCAGGACCTGCTGATTTAAATGCATCCAGTCCCTCCAGAAGTTCCCTGACTAGGTCCTCACTGACCGTAGGCCTGGGTGCGCCTCCCCTGTGACCTATGAGGGTCCCGGGGGGGAGGGTGACCCATTCCCTGCTCAGAAAAATGGAGGCAAAAAAAATGTTAAATAGGTTAGCTTTGCTATCTGGTGTAATGACCAGATTTCCTAGTATGTCCTGCAGAGGCCCCATGTTACCCGGTATGTTCTTTTTTCTTGCTGTGTATTTAAAAAAGGACTTCTTTTTGTCATTGATCTGGGTAGCTAGTCCCAGTTCAGTCTCCGCCTATAGTTGCCTAGGTCCTCATTAGTCCCCGTCTTGAAGATAGGCACAACATTGGCCCTCTTCCAGTCTTCAATGACCTCCCCTGAGCCCCACAAGCTTTGGAAGAGTTTCACGAGAGGTCTCGCAATGACTTCTGTCAGCTCCTTCATCACTCTTGGTTGAAGTTCATCCAGTCCCGCTGACTTATAAATGTCTAAATTTCTTAACTGATCATGCACCAGCTTAACGTCAACAGTAGGAAGGCAGTCATGCCCATTCTGAACCTTATCTAGTATGATTTTCCCCTTAATCTGGTGAAATACTGAAGCAAAGTAGTCATTCACAAGTTCAGTTTTGTCCTGCTTAACCAGCTGCCCTGAGTTGTTAAGCAATGGCCCCATGCTTCCATTTGTTTTCTTCCTGTTCCCTACATATCTAAAGAAGGACTTCTTATTGTCCTTGATTTTTGTAGCTAGTTTAAATCCAGACTTCACCATAACCTTTCTAATCTGCTTCCTACAAGTGTGGGCTGTTGTTGTATAGTCCTCCTTGGGGACTGTCCCAAGCTTCCATTGGTTGTGTGCCTTTTTCTTCTTTTTTAAGAGGACCATGATATCCCTATTAAGGCAAGAGGGCTTACCAGCCCTTATGCTACCTTTCCTCTTTTGGGCTTCGGGGATCTTGTCTTTGAGGAATGACCACTCTTCATGCACTCCTTTCACCTTCAGTCCCTGGTCCCTCAGTGTTTCCTCCAATATTGCCCTGAGTTCCTTTAGCCTCTCCTCATAAGATACGTGCCTTAGCTCCCTAACTTTTTTCATTGCTCTCCGCTGGACTCTCTCCAACATGTCCACATTCTTTCTATAGTGGGGGGCCCAACACACAGTACTCCAGATGTGGCAACACTAGTGCATAATTACTTCCCTCAATCTGCTGGCAATGCTCCTACTAATGCAGCCCAGTATGCTATTAGCCTTCTACATTTACCATGTATCTTTTGTTGAAAAGTTTACCCTACCCAAATTCCAGGACGTTATTTTTCATATTAACAGTTAGCTTCTCTTTTTATTAAGAGGATCACATATGTATCATCACTGTATTTTTATATTAAATCTCTTACAGTTTCATAGTTAGTAGGGTTGGAAGGGACCTGAGCAGATCATCAAGTCCGACCCCCTGCCATGGCAGGAAAGAGTACTGGGGTCAAACGACCCCAGCAAGGTGTTTTTTCTAGACTTGTCTTAAAGACCTCCAAGGTAGGAGCCAGCACCTTTATGTTTAAAGATCATTTCTCAAGGGGGTTCACTTCAGGTATTACTTATCTCATATAGGGTGCCACTGCAATGTATCTATCAGTATGATTTAGTATTCCATTGGTATGTAGATAACACATATTTAACCAGTACTTCCATCAAATTATACTAGAGCTTTCTCAGTCTTGACTGATTATTTTGATGATATTAATATTTGAATATTGAGATTTTTTATGAAGATAAATCCCAATAAGATTGACATGTTATTAACTGGTTCTAGAAGCTTATTAGGTATTGCTTCTTCTCTGGTAATTGACTTTGATAAATAACATAATAGTACACTCCCTGAATGTAAACACCTTGGACATCATGGTACATTATTTTTTAATTATGTTTGATAAGCATTTGACTTGTCAACAAGGTTTCTTTATATTATCCTCCTAACATCACTAGGCTGAGTTCACTGATCAATAGGAGGATGTAGATGTATTTAAAAAGTGTTTATTATTTTATGAATTAATTAGAATAATTCAATATTTCTCATCTTATGCTATTATGAAATTATAGCTGATACTAAGTTTTGTTATCACATTTTTGGGTAGATACAAGTAATTTCATGATCTTATTCCAAGACTGAGGATTGATTACTAGTGACATTTCATTCAGATTTTGAAGTCCATTTTGCTTACCTATAAACTTGTTAAAAATGCTGCCTCAGATTGTCTTTTTAGTTTGCTTTTATGTATCCATCTTGTTGCCACAAGAGTTGCCACCTTACACAATTCCTGCAGCGACATTCTCCAGCAGAGGCTTTGGTACTTAGATTTCTATTCTTCAAGAAATCTGTATTGGTGCTTTTACAATACTAGCCAGTTGTGACCATTTAGATAGTTAACAAATGTGATGGCAATACAGTGAATTTTGCCATTGTATTTCATACAGGAATCACGTATCTGTCTAGGTGGAATCTCCTTTGATACACTGATGTGACAACTGTTGATCCTCTTGGATCACAGTGTATACATGAGGGCCACACAGACCTTCAATATATATGCCTGGGCAGAAATTTTTGGAGGAGTGGAGGCTTGTTACACTGATAATCCAGTGTATTTTACTCCAGATTTACATAAAATCAGACCGTAGTTTGGCTTTCTATCTTGCATCTTCCAGGAATGACAAAAGTTAAATTTGGCTCTGAGGTAAAATGATTTCATGGTCACCATTGCCTAGGCTGACCTCTATGTTTAAGTTAGTCACCAGGTCATCCCCTTTCACCAGGACCAAAAGGGAATTTGGTGCATTGAAGCAGACTCAATTTGAAATTTGGTGCATCGGAGCAGATTCAATTAATTGAGTCTTCTGGTGTGTGGCAATTAGTGTGCTCCAGCAGTCTCCTGCATCTCATGTACCAGAGCCCCCCATACTTAAACATGGTGGCAGGGGCACTTGAACTAAAGTGTATCAAAAGATATTTAGTTCAAGCACCCTACTGCCATTTTTAAGTGTGGAGATGCTGATACACAAGACACTGTGGCACTTTAACTAGAGCAGCTGTCGAAGCTAGGTCCAAAGTCCCCTGGCCCTGGCAGCTGCTGGGCTGCGAAGCAGAGTCTGGCCCCCCTCCCCCCCACCCCCAATGCCTGCTGCAGGCTTGGCTTGAGGGGAGAGATTGATCCCTGCCATGGCACACACTCCTGGGGAGCAGAGGGACCCATGGCCCCCACATCTGTGCGCCAGGTGGAGGATGCGCACTGCCCGCTGTGGGCTCCCACCCTGCTGCCTTCACCCAGTGCCTCTGCAGTCTGTTCCGTGCAACCCAGTGCTGGAAGGAACAGCAGATACATGCAGGAAGCTGCCTGCCACTGTGAGCTCAGCACTGCCCTGGTGAGGTACCCCTTGTCTGTATGGCTGCAGCATGGCAGGAGTGTGAGGTTCCCTGCAGGGGTTGTGGGAAGTGCTTCCCATGTGGCTCTGTTGTCCCCTGCAGTGCTGGGTCATACATGCTGGGTTGAGACCACAGGGGAAGACAGCACAGTGGGGAGCACGAGTCTAAAGTGGGCAGTGAGCAGACCTTGCCCCGTGCATGGATTTGGGGGGTGATACCCTCCTCCCTGGAAGTGCACACAGCATCAGGGAGCCACCCCCTGCAGTGGATGAGTGACCTGCAGCCCTATCTCACTCCCCACTCGGGCCCTGTAGCCATGCATTGCAGCCCTGGGCCTTAAGCCCCAGGACTGCCCGGTTGGGCAGCAGCCCCAGCTTCAGTCCTGCCCAGTTCCCTCCCTCCATCCCCATGGAGGCCTCAATCCCCCCGACTTGCTTGTGGGAGCTGCTTTCCAGGCTGCCTGGCAGCCATGTCCGTATACATGCACGTGGCACCCACTGCCTGACTGCCCTCCTTCCACTCCCTCCATGCCCCCTGCAGGCTGGAACTCTGCCAGCCTGCCAAGTGCTCATTGCAAAACTGCAAAATCCACAGGTTTCTATATTAAAATGATAAATTCATGTTTGCCTCTGGTAAAAAGTAAAATCCATGGTTTTCCTTTTTTATTTTTTTAACGTAGGAAACAGAAAACCTGCATCCCTGTTGATCAGTGTCAATGTTAGCTCAGTTCTGCAGCAGTCACACTTCTGGGCAACAGGGGCCTGGAGGGCTGACAGGTAAGAACCCCCCCCCCCTTAATTCCAGGCTGCCTCCCTGACCCCTATCTCCTCCAGTCTTCCCAGCCCCACGGGGTTCCCCCCTGTCTTCTGCCTCCCCCTGGGGCATTACTTACTTGTGGCTGCCTGTACCAGATGTTCCAGGAAGCAGGCAGGGAAGCAGTAAACTTCCAGCCTGGCTACTACTGTCTCTGGGCTGCTCCTCTTCTGGCCCAGAGAGCAGCAGCAGTGGTAGTAGTTGCCAGGTAGGCATTTTAGCCCTTCCCTACCTGCTCCCCTGGAACAGACAGTACAGGTAACCACAAATAAGCAGGGAAGGGGAGGCAGTAAACAGGGATCTGGGGTGCTGGGAAGGGTAGGGTGCAGTGGAACCGATCCAGGCCAATGAGAGGGGGGCTGGCTGAGGTGTTTGCACTAAGCTGTAGCTATATTACATTAGTGTAACATGACCTGGGTAGACAGATCAGAGATATTCCTGCCCTAAGGCAGCATAACTTTGAGCCACATAAGAAGTGCTTAAAACCAGTTTTAGATGTTAATGTGCAGACAATCCAGGATTAAGAGTTTGAGGAGCTGCCCAAATTACCATGTAATAAGGCCCTTAGATTTTTAGAATACATAAATGATGCTGTTGAGCTGAGGATTGATGGGTGGATAGAACTACCCTTTAAAAGCAAAGATATTTTAATTCTAAACTTTGCATTCTCTGCCAATGAAATACTTACATCAGACAGTTTAAAAAGTCAAGCACCAATGTTTTTACATGTGTAACATTACATCTGATTTATCATTCATTATACAATGCAATATACAATGTGCTTTCTACAAGGAATGAGAAGACATGTTACACTGTGAAAATATAGTAACTGAAAGCTGAAAATTGAGAGACTTTTATGGTGTTTTCATTACATTTCTTACATCACATATGGTACAAGGTGTTATTATTTTAATGTCTTGAAGAGACAGACAGCAAAAAGAAGAAAAAGAAAAAAAGAAAAACAAATGATGACTAACTCTGTGGGATTTTTAAGATCACTTGGAGAGGTTACATTCTGGTTCCAGTGACAGTTTCATATAGTGTTACTTATTGTCTATAGGAATTGTAAGGGTAAACATCAAAATAAGAAACTTCCAAAGGGACTAAAGGGAATCAAATCAGTTTTGAAAACCACTACTCTATTGCCTCAGTAGGAAATGCCAGAATCTTAAAATGCATCAGGCATATACAATTACATTTTCAGAAACAGCTACATGACTTGGACATTTGTGACCTCTTTTCAAAAGTAACTTAAGCATGTGGGCATCCTTAAACTGGGAATTATATTCCTTCAGTATCTCTGAACTGGTTTAACCACTTGTTCAAGTCTAATAATTGCCTTATAGTAGCCTGTTAAAAATAGCAGGTAATTTGACCAAGTGAAAATGTATTTAAAATTAACTAAGATGTGCTATGTTTCCATATGATGTACTATGGCAACACAGCAATCACATGGGTCTACACATGATCACCAGTTATGTTGCCAGAATGGGGCGGTCCCGAGTATAGCACACCGCTATGGTGACGTATCTGGGAAATTTATCCATGTGCGGCACTCATGGCACAGTAACAGCCTGTATTGCACCATGCATTAGTACTTCCAAAAGGAAGTAGTAAAGCACAGTGCTGCAGCAATGTCACCTTACAGTGATGTGTAGATATGCCCATAATGTTCCAGAATTCCACCAGTAATGCCACTGCATGTGCCTCAACACGTATAATGAATATAAAATTAATAGTCCTGTAAATGAGAGGTTTGAATAAACTTGAGATTTCAATATGTAAGAATTTGTAGAATTTAATAAGACTTGTCTCTCTTCTTAAAATATGCAGAAATATTTATGGAAGAAGACAGGGCATAGTTCAAGATCTTTGGTGTAGTAAGTGAGGCAAGATGCTGATTAAGTCCTGTGTCTTTAATGAAAATGTGCAGATGAAAGAAAAGAGTTGCTTTCCATTTCTTTGCATCTATTCCATGATGCACACAAATATGATTTTTCCCCCACTTTTTGTTATGTTCATTGAAGTTTCAGACTGGGAAAAACAAACAATACACAAAATATTACAGTAAAAGAACTTTCAGTTTGTACTATGGAATACTGAGAATTTGTTTCCTATTTCTCATGCATTTCTGTAGAGCCCTGCCTTCATTAAGTATGTAAGGATGAACAACTGAGTCAATTTGATATCTATTCAATATTTGCTGTTATGACCCCACCGCCTGGCCTGGAGAGGAAGTATTTATTTATTCATTCATTCATTTCAGTATAGATTCTTCTATGTCATTCATAATCATATTACTGAATATTTCACAAATAACATTCCTCCATTTTACTGGGAAGATAACTAAAGTACAAAAACATAATTTGTTTGGGTCAGCTAGTGATAAATGATGAAGTGAGAAATAGGACATGAACCTATCCTTTAAATAATAGGCATTTTTGCCTCATAGGCATAAATAAATAAATAAAAGTTCTAACTATTTGCTTGAGAATCTCTTATGTGTAAATATGCAAGAAATTTCTGTTTCTAATAGTGCAAAGAGGTCAGTAACTCAGTGAATGGAAATAAACCACATTTCTGCAAAATTTGAAATACACAGTGGGGGAAACCTCAACATTAAAATCTATTTCATTATCTACTAAGCTGCCTATAGTCAATTTGAAAGTTTGATATTTTGGCATGATTAATGATCACACAAGCCATGACTGTCAAAGATAAATTATGGACATAAATGAGCAGATGTAAATTAAAATTGATTCAATGAAATACAATGTGGGCTGACATAAATGTGCTAGCAAAGGCCACAATTTAGGTAAATTAAGAATGCTAAGGCAAAAGTTATATCTTGTAGAATAAAAAGGTGAAATATTGAATAAAAATATATTTGCCAAGTATAATTTGATGTATGCCTGTTGATTATGCTGTACCACATCTCCCATCTCCTGGGATCTGTCAAAAGGAAGACACTTTTGGAGGCTCATTTTATGGAGATTTGACTAATTAATCTATCAAAACTGGGATCTGTATTTCTCTGTCAGGTTCCTAGAATTTGCAGATTCCTTGAGATCTGGAAGAGCCTGCTACCATGATTAGTGCTATGCACATGAAAATCCTATGGCCAATACCTATTCTGCCTGGTAGATAGATGACTAAGTGACAATTTAGTCAAAAATGTATCTGATCCAGGAGAGCAATCCTGTTGTGCCCAGTCAGGCATATAGCTTTGCCATTCTCTCAATCAGCAGCTTTATATGCCTCAAGAGCATGTAATCAGGGAGCAGGTAGCCTCCTATAGGAAGCAAAAAGGAAATGCTTGGCGCTGGGTTTCATATGAATTCCCATAATTCCCAACTTCTTTTCTACCCTGGATAACACATATCACCAACAGAGTCTCCCTATGCCTGAAGGGAGTTTGTGCCCGAAAGCTTGCAAAGAACATTTTTTCCAATTATTTAGTTGGTCTAATAATAGATATGGCATCTACCCAAAGAACCTTGCCTTCCCATCCCTCGGGAATCCCATCCCTCAGGCACCTGAAGGCTTCAGACTGACCTCGCATTTAACACCTATGTCATTTGGGTTCCTATTTTATGGGAGAGGACCCACCCACTTCTTGCCCATTTTCTAATTATTTGGGCACTAGCCTAGCAAGTTGAAGACTTATTTTCTAAGTCCCACTCAACCAGAAGATATTTGAACATAAATCTCCTACTTCTCCAGAAATAGCCTCAACCAACAGGCTAAAGAGTAGGCAGAACTACAGGCATTCCTTATCCCTCCGGTGTAACCTGGGCAACTGGGTGCAGGTAAGTCATCAGTTACAAGAGCCTTAGAGCCAGAAAGACAGCAAGCAAAATACAGCCTTACTGTAGCTAGGCAAATGGATAGAAAGGAATTCAAGCAGAGTTGCCAGCATCCAGTCTGCTGGCAGAGCATTTTTCTGGGAAGTGGGAATCTGGATAAAATATTCTCTGGCTATGTGGGACCTAGAGCTCACATCTCTGACTTCCTCATCTATTTCCCTGGCCACTACTTTTTAGGTATAAGGTGGATGGGTCCTTTTCCTTCTTCTACCCATTATGAAAATAAGATTATGAGATGGTGGAAATGTAGAGTATGCAACCTGAGTCACCCCCACCCCATTTTAGTTTTTTTTTTTCCCTATTGGTTGTTTGTAGAACCCTTGACACACATTACATTTACTGTGCAATTAACTGGTTAATTGCATAGTAAATTTAGACATGCTACCCATGCAAAGTAATTATCACACAATGAAAATACCCAACCAGAACAAAAGTAACCATCAGCCACAAAGACTATTCCTTGAAAAATGTAGAACATTTTTGAAGCTGGTTTCTATCATGCTTTAATTTGAAGGTATGGCATGTCACACAGAATGCTAGTGTTTGGCCAGGCTTCCAGTATCCCTAAATTAGACTTTGTTCTTTCCCTCACCTACCTGCAAGAAGGATCTCTGTTCCTCATTCTGAAATCTGGTGTCCCAGGATACCGCAGCAAGAGATGCCATGACTCACTGTTCTTCCTCCCTTCCCAGGCAGCCTCCAAAGATGCTTCTTTAAAGATCAATAAGCACCTTTTCTCCGTGAAAGGCAAAGTGTAAGCAGAAAGTCAGCATGACATACTTTCCTTAGGCATATTGGTAATTAAAAAGAGTGAGGGGTGGGGGGGGATTTTTTTGGAATAGGGGGAAAGAAGAAAAGCACATACACAAAAGCATGACATAAGTTATTTGAGGAAAAATCAACTCCTTTCCCCTACCCCAATTCCTTTCCCATACCCCTGTCCCTTTTCACAGATATCCCCTCCTCTGTGCAAAGGTTAGGGAAGCAGCAGCTTCACTCCCTCTCCACAGACAGAGACCTCATAGAGGTTGAGAGACTTATGTGTCCCAGTGTTTCTCAGAGCTATGTCACCCAGAGTCTCACACTCCTGGCAGGGTCACCCATGACAAGCAGGACTGAGGGGCAGTTCCAGACAAACTACAGGCCAAACCTCAAGTTCTCAGTGGTGGATCAGGAGGAAAACGATGCCAGGATCTCAATGGCTGTAAAGATGGAAGAAGGTTGCAGCAAGATAGAGGTCTCTTGTCATTTAGGGTTCTCCATAGCCACTGGGATCATATCTCCACCTTGTCAAGACCTGTTGCTGAAGACCAGCTTCCTGACATTAAAGTCATGTGCAGGCCTTTATCACAGAAAATGACAGTCTCCTGTTTCAACTTCCAAAAGCCCTGTGGCAATGGATGAGTGGTGACAGAAACAGGTGTAGTGAGTCCAGGAGTCTCTAGCCATGAATCTGCACGCAGGTGGTGGCAGCCTGATGATCATCTTCACCCAGGGGGAATTCAGAGCTCACTTCTCATTAACAATAAAGTGGAAGGTATGGGTGGGGGCAGTGACATCTCCTGCCATGGTTAAGAGCTCTGTCAAATCAAGTTCGCAGGCATTTTTTACCCCATGCATTGTTTGTCCTGTGAACATGAAGCAGGTTACATGGTGTGCCAATTTTCTTCTCAAGCATTGCAATGGAAATAACATCTGTTAGGGGCCCAGGTGACTCCTCATGTGTTCCAGAGATTCACTAGCTGCATGTTGAGGAGAGTTATGTACCTGCCTTTGTGAAAGAGGATCATTCTTCTGAGGCAAGACTCATATTTTTTTACCTAAGTGGCTGCATAGGCAATGCTACCTAGCCTTGTTATCTGTGGCATGCCATATTGTATTTAATATGTGTTTGCTATGTGTATATGTGAACCATAAGAGTCAATATATGAACTTTCAGGAATCTAATGATGCAAATATGTTGCTTGAATAGCATCCATAAGTAAGTTACTGGAATGAGCTAAAGACAGTCTGCACAACTGCAAAATAGGAGCTTCCTTACCAGGAGCAGCAAACAGACAGCAAAATTTTAGAACAAAGAGTAGCTTGATTGGTGGAACATCAAGACCATTGAAAAGGAGAAAGTATCAATGATCTCTGTGGAATGAAGACTTTAGAATGGATCAAGTAGATTATATGAGCCATGAAGTAAATTGACTCCCTCAGTACTGCCTGACTAGAAATCTTGCTGCCACTGCCCACCACACAGTTGGTTTTAAACTTTGAGTGGACCAGGAATAAAAAAGGTGTTCAAGTGCACCAGTGCACCTCCCACCCCCAACATGATTCAGGAAACATCCCCCAACTGCTCCAGCTTTTAAAAGCATACCCCAGACCGCAGCAGGCTATCTGCCCAGTGATTCCAGTGTTTATTCCTCACCCCTTCACAGTTCCTTAATTACTTGCTTACCTAAAATTCCAGCATTGACTCCTTGTTTACTCTGAACTTTGGCTTCAATTTTCAGCTTACCTTGAACTGTAAGCATGACTTTGGGCTCCGTGACTCCCAGTTTACCATAAACCCTGGTTTTGACTCCTGATTCCCTGTGAACCCAGCTTCTGAACTTCACCCAGAGTACTGGGAAGGGTGCTCCTGAGTATTCAGAGTGCCAGAAGACCCAACATCCTGACCACTGAATTTCAAGAGCATGTGCTGGGAGCATTTCAAAGCTGTATGAAATGCTGTTTGAAATGCTTAAAATGTTATGTCTGCCTGCACCCTAATGGAATAGAGAATAAAACTCATTACTTCTAAGGTCATAATTATAAGCTAATCACACCTATCTGCAAACTTGTTAAACCATCTCCTTTGTGATTTTTGTCAAGGCTTACACTGTGTTCTAGGGAAACTGTTTCCTGTTCAAGCACAAGCAAATATGAACCATCATTTGAAATATGGCTGCAACAGAGATTTCACAATCTTGTTAGATTTACATTTATGCTTTGATATTTTGCAAATGTAAAATTAATAATTAGATTCTTAAATATCTATTCCTTTCTTTAGGGAAGTGGGATTTACATCTCAATGAATCCTAATGGAACACATTACACTATCCTGAATACGCAAATCTTTTAATCTTTTTTTTTTTTGTTCTGGTGAAAATATCAAAAAAATGATTTTTATTCTTTTTTTAACACTTCCATAATTTGAATGGGGAAAGCTACACATTCCCAAAGTAACAATGTTCTGAATTATACATTCTTCATTTATATCCAGTCATTATTGTTTGATGGCTGCTTAGTGCCTTATGTTAAATTAGTTGGATGGTTATAATCTGATTCCTGATGGAGCTGGGTCTATAATAAAAACCAAACAAATAAAAAAAAAGAAACAAGAAAGTATCCTTATGTTTAATGCTATTGTATACTGGTTATAGTTTCAACAGAGAGGCAGAGGGTTGAACATGCATTATAAGGTGTTCTCTCCAGGCCAGGATTGATGCATAATGGAAATGTGTTTTGTGGGATGCTTGCACAGCTACGGTTCCTAATATATTTGCTATGTGTACGAATAGAGATCTTCAATCTGGCCTGCTGTCAGTCTCTTCCAACCTTAATAGATTATACTTCAGAGCAATTGAAATGGGAACACCTCAAAATCCCAAAGCAACATTGTTCCAAATTGAATGGTCTGCATTTCTAGCAATGTATCCAAAAGGTTTCATCTCAAACTGTAAATTTAGAAGGGAGTTAGAAGAATACAGAAAGTCATACTTTCAGAGAACAAATCTATTCTATTTTTTTAATGGACAACACTTTTCATGCATCCAATTTAAAAAGATATATTTTATTAAAATTTTGAGAGACGTACAGCGTCTTCATACTGGTCAGCATTATCAGTGAGTAATGCATCATCATTGTGCCATTGCCCAGATCCAATAATATATCACCAAGGTGCTGTTGTTCCAATGACGAATTAATGTAATATATCATCAAAATGCCATTACCGTGATGATATATTAATCTGTAATATGATATCAATTAGCATAAACAGGTTCTGAGCATTCAAGTTTAAATAGATATAAATGATGGAATAACACAAATAAGTTTCAAAAGAATTAAATGCCTTTTTTCATTGAATGCAGTTAGTATTAATTTATCACAAGTGGAATAATAAGTGGAAAAAACAGATAGTGTAGTAAAAATACTTAATTGCAGAACGTTAACAGGTAGGGCTGTGCGAAACAGCATCATTTCATTTCAACATCCGTTTCCCCATTTCAAAGGCACAGTATTTCGTTTCATCATTTCACTTTGATTCGAAGCACTGTCCCCTTTTGTTTCATCAAAACTGTTTCGCTGTTTTGATGGGTTTCAACTTTTCACCCATAGGCTATAATGGGGAATTATGAAAATGCCTAGAACATAGTCCCTTCTTGCCTGATTTGAATGAAAATTACAGGGAGGATAGCCCTTTCTGAGGGAATGAAGCCTGCCAAGTTTCAAGGAGATAGGTGGAGAGATCGCTGGGAAGCTGCACCTGAAACTCTTCAAAACAGAAATCCTGACACTTGCTGGCAATGACAGCCTCCTCTCATCTGGCGCACAGATCCAGGGGCCCACACCCCCTGGAGGAGTCTGGCACAGCCCAGAAGCCCTCCCAGGGGTGCAAGCCCCTGGATCTGTGCCCTGGATGAGAGGAAGATGCCCTGACGCCTGGGACCAGCACTGGGCACAGGCTGCATTCAGTATAAGAGAAAACTGCTGCTGGCAGCCTCCCCTCATCCAGCACAGAGATCCGGGGGCTTGCACCCCCAGGAGTTTGGCACAGCCTGGTGCTGAAGCCAAGTAAGCCCGGCTTCAAAATATGAAATGTTTTGAAATATTTCAAGTGGCCTCATTTCGTTTGAAAGCTGTTGCAAAGCCTTTTGTTTCATTTTGATTTTGCTGTTTCGAGCTCAAAACAAGTTGAAACAGCTTTTAAATGAAATGCCCAGTGAAATTTCACGCAGCCCTATTAAATGCCATATAGAAATATATGTTTATATTCATGAAACACCTGGGCTGTTGCATGGGGAAATAAAAACATTAAATGAAAGATATCACAGCTTGAATTTGACAATCACATGATCTATTTGAGTACTGCTAGGATTATATACAAATAGTAAATGTTGAGGGGTTATATGCAGTGAGCACCCTCGATTGTGTACAGGCATGCACACAAACATGTTCTGAAACTGGAATGAACATGTGTATCTATATGTAGTTCATAGCAGTACCTATACTTAAGCCTACAAAAATTATAACAGCCCAAACTGGGACAATGCAATGCTAGTATTCATGGTCCTTCAGGGACTACAGGGATTATCACCCCTAGTCATCATCCTTGGAGGTGTTCAAGATGAGACTGGACAAGCACTTTGTTGAGCTTGTCTGAGCCCAATAACTTCCTATCCATGGCAGAGGACCAGACATGATGATCCTGCAGGTCCCTTCCAGTCCTATGATGCTATGAGTCTATGATTACTACTGGGATGGCACTACTACTGATTATGGAGCCCATACAAGCTAGAAGAAGCATAGATTTATTAGATGTCATAGATCTGTAGGGCCAGAAGGGACCTTAGTAGATCATCAAGTCTGACCCCTTACCTTGGGCAGGAAAGAGAGCTGAGGTCAGATGACCCCAGCTAGGTGCTTGTGTCATCTCCTCTTAAAGACCTGCAAGGTAGGGGAGAACACCACTTCAGAAGCCCATTCCAGATTTTGACCACCTCATTGTAAAGAATTATTTCCTAATGTCTAATCTATATCTGCTCTCCTTCAGTTTATGGTCATTGTTCCTCATAACCCCAAGGGGTGCCCTGGTAAACTGAGTGTCCCCTATTCCTTGCTGCCATCCGTGATGAATTTATAGATGACCATAAGATCCCCTCTCAGCCTCCTTTTGCTGAAGTTGAAGAGATTCATGTCCCTCAATCTTTCCTCATAGGATCTTACCTGCAGGTCCTTAAACATATGAGTAGCCCTCCTCTGGACCCTCTCAAGGTTATCCACATCCCTCTTGAAGTGTGGTGCCCAGAACTGGACACAATACTCCAGCTGCAGTCTTACCAATGCCATATAGAGGGGAAGTGTCACCTCCTTAGGCCTGTTCATGATGCATCTTCAAATGCATGAAAGACTACAGTTGGCTTTACTTATCGCTTTGTTACATTCATGACTCATGTTCATTCTGGAGTTGACTATGGCTCAAAGATCCTTTTCTCCTGCTGTGCTGCTTAGAAAGTCACCTCCCAGTCTGTAGGTGTGTTGGTGATTCTTTCTCCCTAGATGTAGCACTTTGCACTTATCTATGTTAAACTGCATCCTATTCTGATCTGCCCACTTTCCCAATCTGTCCAAATCCACCTGAATCTGCCCCCTGCCCAAAGTGTGTTTACTTTGCCCCATAATTTGATGTTGTCTGCACGTTTGAACAGAGTGCTTTCCATGCCCTCATCCAAGTCACTGATGAAGATACTGAACAGCACTCGTCCAAGGACTGAACCTTAGGGAACTCCACTGGCCACATTTTTCCAGGTCAAAAATGACCCATTCACTACCACCCTCTACGTGTCCCATAAGCCAATTCTCTACCCACCTGACCATGTAATAATCTATGTCACAACCATTTAATTTATTTGTAAGAATGAGATGTGACACTGTCTCAAAGGCCTTTTTTAAATCCAAGTAGATGACATCTACCTCATCTCCTGCATCTAAGTAATTTGTGATCTGATCCTAAAAAGAAACAAGGTTAGTCCGGCAGGATCTCCCTTCTGGCCATGCTGGTTGTCCTTCAGTATTATTTTTCCTACTGGACTCCCACAGATGTGATCCTTAATATTTTTTTCAACGGTTATCCCAAGGATCAAGGTAAGGCTAACTGGCCTATAGTTACCCGAATCATACTTTCTCGCCTTCTTGAAAATACAGACCACCTTGGCCCTTTTCCCGTCCTCTGGGACCCATCCTGAACATCACGAGTGCTCAAACAACTATGCCAGTGTCTCTGCTATGACAGTGACCACTTCCTTTAGCACCCTTGGATGAAGATCATCAGGGCCTGCTGGCTTAAACACATCCAGCCCCTCCAAATGCCCCTTTGCTAAGTCAGCACTAACTGTTGGTGGATCAGAGTCCCTTTTGTGCCTGTCTTTGGAATAGAGCATGGTTGGCTTAGTATAACTGTTCAGGAACCAGCCCAAAACGTAAGTAGTCTGTAGTCATTTTAGTATTGCTAATGTAGCAATAGAATCTGCTTGTCAAGAGAGTTTATTGGCTCATGTTCAGTGCCTTGCTAAACTAGTTATTCTCCATCTCATTTAGGAAATGATGAACTTGGAGGAGCTGTAGCCATTCTTACTACAGTGCTGCCAGGTAGTAACACTACATACCTAGATCATAGACTTATAGGCCACGTCTACCCAAGATGTTGACTGTGCATTTGGTACTACACACTTGTTTATACAAGTGCTAAATTGCTGCTCAGTAACAAGAGTTACTGCACTATCATGCCAAGGAATGGCTTTTTCATAACACTGCGCAGTAGCCCAAGCAAGACTATAGAGTAATAGTGTCGCATCACGCTTCCTGCCATTTGACACTACTGCGCAGTAGTCATGGGCTAGTGTGCAGTCAGAGTCACATGTACACATGGCCATAAGCTTGAGAGAACCTTAAGAGTCATATAGTCCAACCTCCTGCATGAATTCAGGATGCACACTTCCTAAACCGTTTCAGACAAATGTTTATCCAACCGCTTCTCAAAAAACTGCAATGAGGAAAAATCTACAACTTTACTTGCTCCTTTGTTCTACAGTGCTCACAGTCAACAACCCTCTCCACTCCTTTAGATGCCTGTTTACTTTTGCATCTGGAGTTAAACACAAGTCATTGTTTCATCTGGTATTTAACTGAGTCTGTACGTGCTTCTTTCCCAGACCTGAGGAAGGGTGCTTTGTTCATCAAAAGCTTTTTTAACATCTAGACAACTGTGCAGTTATATCACTAAGAAAACCCTTCCTTCTGTGAATGTAGCAAATTATTTTGGATAGTTGCTGCATTTCTTAGGCTGAGTGAGAAAAGCCAGACAGACAATTAACTTGCTTCCTATTACTGACATTTTTTAAAACATTTTTGATACAGGATGTAGTGACAGTGAATGGTGCTAAAAATTTTGTTGATTCCTGACTTATTTGGGTATAATACTATTCTAGCAATCATGAATGAATAAATGCTATTTAATGTATGTCATGCTTCTTCAGATATGTGTAAATTTTATGATAAGATATATATCAGAGCATCACTCATGTTAAATTCTATATCCGTTACTAATTAGTTAGAAATTTCCCCTGCCTTTACCTGCTAACCTTTTAAAATACAACTGAATATTTTGTAAAAGGCTAAAGATAAATTAGCAATATAAAGTATGTAGAGATTTATGCAACAAAGTAAATCTCAAATTATGCTTAAAGACACACATCTTGTTTTGGGAAATGAGAATGAAGAAAAAATATTTTTCTAGAGTCATGGCTAAATGCAGGTGCCATGGAGCAGGAACAGGATCTACTCAGCCAAAACCTGCTGCCAATTTGATGGTAGCAGCTGTGAGAGTGTTAAAACTTCAGCTTTAAATGAGAGAATGAATGATACTAAGGAGTGGGTTCCACTCTTCCTGCAAGACATGCATAGATCCAGTCCATAACAGCCATTCCAGCAATTCCATCTTCATTTTGGTGGGGAAATCAGCATTCTCTCTTAAAACTCACATACCACAATATTGTAGTGCTAATTTTGGGGGGAAAGGTGTGTGAAGTATACAATAAACGTGGTATACTGAAATAATAAGCATAAGAATGAAATAAAATGTATGCCTTCATAATGAATGCGAGGTGTTATGTACTTCATTTAGGATAACTTGTGGCAGATGAAATGTAATGCTGATGCTTATAAAGATGCATGGTTCATAAGAACACACACCACAAATCCAGTGTTACAACAGTGGGAGCAATAAATCACACAGAAATAATAGATAAACATTGCATGTAACTTAGTTTAAAAGATAAATACTAGTTATATACTTTAATGATCAATAAGATAATAAAAAGCAAATTCGTGGTGTTACTTTTACCAGACTCGGAAAAGAATATAAGCTGCATGCTGCATAGAACATAGAGCTGTAGGTCACACTTCTATGCAAAGGATATGGCAAGTGTCCCAAGACAGGCACACTGCAGAAGGACAAGTAGTTAGGGCTTGAATAAGACTGCCTGCACCATTGGCTCATAGGCCTTGATTGGAACTGTAGTGAGAATTTCAGTTAGATCATATAGATGTACTCATGGTTCTGCTACTTGTCCATATTTTGTTCACTTTGAGTTGTTAGGAGGTTTCTTGAAAACTATAGGACAGGGGGGAAGGAGTCAGTATGACACTTACTATATTCTTCCTCTTGCCTTTTCTTTTTGTCCCAGAAACATTTTTTGTGTGTGTGTAAAAGAAAAGAGTGGAATAGGGAATATCTTTGATAAGTATTTTCTTCGCTAAAAAGGTTCAGTACAGCTTTCTCAGTTGATTTGTTTCCTCTCTATTACATACTGTGATTAGAAGCACATGGACCATAAAGCCAGGTGTTGATTCAAGCACCTCAATCACAAATTTCATGTTGTTAATTATTTCACCTAACTTCCTACAGGAATAAGTGTTTTATAGCCCATTTATTATCTCAAATAATTATGAATGCCAAAATGAGTTGTAGGCCTTGCTGAGGTATTGATTAATGTAAGCATTGATCAGTACATACACAACTCATATAAAGGCTTTGCTGGAGCAATGACCAAAGCAGGCCTCACTGAAGGCAAATTTATCTACCCACTACAGCTTTGGACTGTAAAGTGTTTGTGAGATTAGGCTTTACAGAATGCCAGTGCTGGCTGATAAAGTTGACTTTTAAAGCTAATTGTTAAGGTTGATGCCAGAGAATCCAAAGCATACATGGTAATGATAGGAAGTCTGAGGGTCAAAGTATTTCAGTATAGAAGTGGATGCTTTCTAGGTAAATGTCTAAGGTAGAGTTCTGTTGATCTATGTATAAGAGAAAGATTGGAAACTTTTGTAATTTTGAACCAGGCCTAGGGAACACCATATGTGAATTGTGCCCATGTCTTACCAGAAGTGTTCAGAGCTAACATTTTGCAACCTTTTGGATGAGCATGTAAGTGAACTGTTGCTTTGTAGGTAATAAACCTGGCCAAGCTTCTGCCACCAAGCTGAGTCTATAGTCATTTTTTGTCTAGCATTGGGGTCTCCCAGGGAACACACTGCCTACAGCAGCATAGACAGAGCCATACACAGAGAACACACTGACCAAGAGAACAGATAACAATATGAGGGGAAAATGTAATTATTGTAGCCCCCCAAATTCATTCTCTGAAGAATGTAATATGGGAAATTTTGAAAGAAAGTTTAATATCCTAACCTATGAACATGAAGATCTTTTATATATTCAGTTTCCTACAGCCATAATTACATGGGACCCAAGAGAAATGCTGCTGCCAACATTTTTGTTATCTAAAAGAAGTTAATGTAAATTAACAGCCTTTGCTTTGTCATCCCCAGTGGAAAATTAAAGTAAGAAAAGTTACCATGGTTATGGTTAAATAAAATGGGCCTTTTAGATAAAGGTCCAGGGCTAGAATGAATAAATGTTTTAAGCACTTCTACATTAGCTAGAATTCCTTACTCTTAGGTGGCTGGCCTCCAAAGGGGAATCCAAAATCTAGCATTATGGCCTTTTTACGCATTAATTTTAGGTGTCTCCTGGAGCTTGTAACCACTGGATTTATTATACATTAACACCTCAAACCACACCTTAGGTGGCTTAAAATTATACCATCGCAAGGCAAATTTATCTCTCATCCACATTATTCAGGTTGTGTTCCATTAATGTTGGCCACTTCCCAAAGATGAGCTACCCAAGTTACAGTTGTTCAGTATCCCGGATGTGTGAAAAAATCTTCTGTGTGAAAAATATCTTTGCCTCCTCTGATCTGTACTGCCCAAGGAACAGTTCTCTGACCAAACAAACTCCCCCTCCTTGCCCAGGGGTGTGACCTTCCCAGCCCCAGGGGTGCCCCATACAAACAGGCTGCAGAGCACATGCAACTAGCCAGGTCACAGGACACGAATGGGTTCAGGAGTGGGTTCTAGAGCAGGGGCAAAAACACGTTCTGTCACTGTTCCTTCCAGTCACCCTGGGAAGCATGACCAGCACCCCACAACACACACATGCAAATCCCATTTTTTTAGAACATAAGAACTCCTTCCTTTTTATTTCTTTTTATTTTTTTACTTCTTTTTATTTTATCCTTCAATGCCTGATTTCCTTCATTTTACATTCCTTCTCCCATTTCACCATCCTTCCTCAATTTCCTTTTCAATTCCCATTTCATTACCCACCCATATCCCATTAACTCTCTGCCTCCCAGCTTTATATTCATAGCCCCCACAACGCATCTCTCCCCCGCTCCCCTCCCATTTAGAGCAGGTATGGAACCCTGTCCTGGCTAACCAGCTCTACAATGACAACTTAAAGCTGTAGCTCCTAGTTAGGCCCTTGGTCACCGGCCCTCTAATCACAAGTCACATCTTTGCACATGGGGGGGCAATCAAAGAAGGTTCTTAGCCTTAAGCTATGACTGATCCAAATCTGAGCTAGCACTAACACAGATTAATATTTGAGCATCTAAAAGTGTAACATGTAACAAGGCCCTTAGATACCTACGGTATCTGTATAGTGAATTGAAAGGGTTAGGTGCCTCAGAAGGACTCCCATCCCTGTTGAAGGATTTTATATAAATCAGTCATTGGATAAAGAAACAGAAATAACCTTCAGAGCAGCTCCATGCCTCCTTAACCACAAGGTTACAGAGTCATGTTCTTCCTTGTGTCTTCTCTTCTGGCTTATAAATCTTTCATTCTTTTTTTGCAATGGTACAGAGCTTTAGCATTACCACCCCACCGTCTCCATCTAGTCTTCCAGTACCTGGGTAATTAGTGTCCTCTCCTGGAAACTGGAACATGTGAGTCTGACTCCTCCCTTTGGGTGAGCCAAGTATTGAAGCTAGGTACCCCACATGCTAAGTAATTATTTTGAACAGCAAGCTGATGGTGGGTGGTAGCTGCCCTTCTATCTCTGTGTTGCCCTGTGGGGTCAGGCCAACTCTCAGGATCTCAATATTGCGTGGTTAGATAGAAGGGTGTGACACAATTGCACATATACAAACGCAAAAATCAATTGGGTGCATACATACATGAGCGCACTACCAACTCAGGCACATACACATCCAAACCAGCCTAGGCACATGCATGCCTATCACCAATTCAAGCACAAAATCAATTGTCTATACCTGCACACTCAGAACACATACACAGAGCACTAATTCATATATCATGCACACAATGACATATATATATACACACATACACACAAACTCATCAGTTCACACACATACACACAGATAAGTTCCTAACTTGGATGGTACAGTACTTATGTGTGTGCTTGGGGTGCCTAGGATACTTGGTGGAAGGTTAAGGTGAGAGACAGAGAGTTAAAGTGCAGGGAGTGAAAGATGCCAGAACTGGGATTAGAACTGGTGGACTAGACAGAAACTGGCTGAGGAACTGACGCTTAGGTCAAGGGGCCCCAGGGTTAATCAAGGTCATGGGTGCAAGGGGAAAAGAGCCTGGTGGCAAGGAGGAGACAGCCAGGAAAGAGAGAGAGACAGAAACCTGGGACCTTGGAGCTGGAAACTGAGGCAGGCATCTGAGATATTGGAGGGGAGCAGATAAGTGGTGGCAAAGAGAAGAAAGCCAGGAAAGAGAGAGAGAGAGAGGCAGAAACCTGGGAGCATGGGGCTGGAAACAGGCTGACAGCTTAGAGACTGGGGAGGGGGGAAAATAAGTGGTGGGAAGGAGGAAACAGTCAGGAAACAGACAAAAACCCAACTCAGGGTTCAAAATAACAGGTTTATTAAACAGACAACACACTACACAGCCCAATGAAGTTATTGGTTCACACACACACAAATGAACAAACGCGCGCACGCACACACACACACACAAGCACTCACAATGGCAGCAGGGTTGGAGTCCAGGTAGGGAAGAGAAACAGAGTCCCAGTCCTTGGTTGAAGAGGGGGTGGGGGGTGATAGCTACCTATCCAGTCTGGAAAGGGGTCTTTGTCCAGTAGGTGTTGTCCAGAGGGGGGTCACCAGCAGTGCCTCTGGGTGGATAGGTGGTGTGTGGCATGTGCTGGTCCAGATGGAGAGGGCATGCCCCAAGGAGTCAGTCTTCACTACCCGTTTTTATGAGGCACACTACCTCTGATCTCCTATGGGAGGGCCTATCCAGGCAATGTCAGTCCTGTTTCAGAGGGTTCCAGATGTTCTTACTGAGCATGTGCAGCTTGGCACAATGGTGGATTGCCTCATCTTTTGCTTCTTGAATGCTGAGGGTGGTTCCAAGGGCTGGTCGTTAGTCCAGGTATTGATGTTGATGGTTTGGTCATTCATAGGGAGCTATTTTCAGACCTACTGCCATTGTCTCTCAAGCACCCTCATTCATTCCCCTTCATTCAGGAACCAAGTTACGTAGGAGAGGTAGTATGAGTCATAGGTTACACAACTGAGCATGGGGATAAGATGGAGGCTTGACATTACAAGGTGGAAACTTGACATGACTTATGCTAACTTACATATATAGGCCTAAAATAGTAATCACACAATATAAAAGCAGTAAAAAATCAATACAAACATAATAATTATCACTTATAAAACAGTGGATATCTATATCAAAATAGCAGGGAACTTATTTGCAAAGAGGGGAGAGAAATAAAACTTACAATCTAAAATAAAATGTTAACATGTATCCTACATCTTAGCTTACTTATACTTATCTATAGGGAATAGAAAGGGAGAGACAAAATCAGAAATGGTTGGGGAAGTGGAGGGAATTCATTTTAAAATAAATAAAAGAAAGAAAAACTGGGGGTTTTGCTACATCTGTTTTAAAAATAAAGCATTTTTTTTTCCATCTGAATTGTGGCAGGGTTGTTTAGGCATATTTAGAGCAAGCCTATTGGATCAAAAACCTCAGGGAACTTAGGTGCAGTTCATTTGGTATTTTGATCAGGCTTAGGTGGGAATGAGGCTCCTACCTGCTCAGGCTGGGGCAAAATCTATGAATGCATAGAAGCAGAAGTCAAGGCACCTAGGGAACTTTCAAGTAGAACAAAGTAGGTACTTCTAGGATTATATACAACTTTCTAGACAGGGGCTGCATCCACACAAGAAGTGCAATACAATGCTACTGTGCAGTAGTCATGGGATACTGCCCAGTCAGCATCACAGAAAAGTTGTTTGGCAATGCTATTGCACAGTAATGTACAGTTATTTAGTACTTGTTTATACAAATACTAAATGACTGTGCATTAATGACTGTAGATGTGGCCTGAGAGGTGTTGGATCAGTTTTGAAGTAGGCAGGCACCTAAAGTCTACTTAACTACTGTTTTAAGCACCTACATCTTTTTTTAAATCTGCCCCTTCCATCTGTAACTAATCTTAATGTCTAAATCACATCATAGCTGTAACTCTGATCTTAGAAAATTAGATATAGAACAGATTTAAAGAACCATATTAAATTAAATGTGTAAAAATGGAGGCATAATATTTCTAGTAGGGAAGACTGAAGCCAGGTAGATTCAAACATTTTAAAGGCCAGTGTATAGAGGATGAATTAATTTATAATTAATTACAGAGATGACCTGATTGAATTGCTCTTCCATTATAATATAACATCATTATAATGATGTCCTTGCAAATATCTGTGACCAAATTTTGATTTACAATGATTCATAAATCCTTGTGACTATGGAATAAGATTGGTACCATGACTATAGTAGTTTATCTGCTTTTGTTAAAGCAAAGGTTTGAAAAAGACTTAAATAGTTAGACCCCATTTTCACACAAAATTTATGCAAATACACAGCTTTTAGCATGCAAATATTCTCACTGAAGTCAAGGTCAGTACTTCCATATTCAAAGTTAAGCATAGGCTTAAGTGCTTTGCTGGATCAAGGGTCTATGGCAGAGCTATGGCAATCTTCTGAATTTCATCTTTTCATCATTTTTACATTCAAAAGAGAGCTGGACTTAGATCAGACATATGAGTCTTTTCCACCATTAGCCCTAAGAGTATGGGTATGGACAAATATGCATTTTCAGTGCACAGGGAGTGGTTGTAGGGAGAATAGTTACTCAGGAGCACACAGCAGCTATTACAATTTCATGATCCTGGGACAATACATGTTAGCTAAATCACCTTTGCTCCTGGGTTGAGCAGCGTTAAAGTCATAGGAGAATTCTCCTATTTCACTCACACAGACATATAAGACTGAAATGGAGGAGAACTCTCTTTATCTGTTATCTTATTTCTAGCTAGTATGAACACAGGGTGATTCTTTTTCACCACAGGGCAAAACAGAATCCCAAATTATCCACAAGTGCCAAAAAATTCCAGTTATATTACTGAGTACATGCCACCTTGGCCTGTAAATTAAAATAGGATTTAGCCCTCAAATCTCCCATTCTTTCAATGAACAAATACACTTCCATCCTGTTGGTATCCCATTTAGTGCAGACACATACCTCCAGGAGTCAGTGGATTCAATTGACAAGCAGTAGACTGTAAAATCCAGTAACGAGAAGAAAGCCCTAGCCATATTTTTCTTAACACTGTAGTGGTTAAGGGAATTGCCCAGGATATTGAAGACTCAGTCAGAGCGGGTTTGAATCCACTGATTCCACTTTCACAGAAAGTGCATCACGCTTTGAGCTAGGCAAGAGGTCTCCCTCCCTCCTAATGAAACAGATCCACTGTACAGAAAGACATGTAAAAGTCAGAGGGTAAGGAGGGGAACATGCAAGACTCTGTGGCTCAGTGAGGAAGCCTTTCCCTGGGAAGGAAGGTACTCTAGTTTTTGTTCCTAATGTTGTTTATGGCTTTTACATTAAAAAGTCATTGGATAAAATGCATAAGGAATACTGGAAGCAGAATCTGGGGCTCCTTTCTCCCAAGGGAGTGTCTTCCACAGTAAGCTTCAGAGCAAAGATGCTCCTTTTCATAGTCTTCTCTTGGCTACATAACTCGTAGATACCTTTCTGCCCAGTGAACCAACTTCAGCAGAATGACTGGAAGGTGTCTTCAGCCCTTCCAAATGCATAGTTTGGTGGTTAAGTCACTTTTTTCTACAAAATGAGAGATGTAGGTTGAACAACCCCACTCCAATAACCCCTTTTTTGCTACAGCAACTGCTCTATGCCCCTGATTGTTTTGGTTGCCCCTCTCTGTACCTCAGTGAAACTGACTAGTAAAACAATATGTACAACCATATCACTGGTATAGCATGTATTGGTGTGGTACGACGAAGTAAAAGTCTTTGCAATAAACATGTCATATGTCTACACCCTTAGATACCAACATTGGAGGAATAGGATGTGTACCCTAATGTGCAACTTTTTGTAAAAGACTTAACTGATGTCAAAAACCAATGGGGCACTATGCCTTAGCCTCCCAAAATATTCTAACTAGATATAATCCAGAACAATCTTGCTACTGTCATACTGAAGAACTGAACAAAAAAGAAAACTGAAAAATTAGAACGGTTTCCATTAAGAAATTCAGTTTTATCACAATCAAAATGTGTTTCAAAACTTTCCAATGTTTGCAAAATTATTCACGGGGAAAAGTCAAAACACAGTGAATTGACATTCTTGTCTCATTCTAAAACTGATGACAATTTTATTTTTACTTATTATTTTGATGAATGCCATTTAGACTGATATTGTGCTAGATATAATATAAAATATTTTATATAAAATCAAAACATTATATGCATATTATATTTAGTATTTTAACATAATATGCAAGTAAAAGCAAATGTATTGAAACAATAAAACCAAAACGACATTTTTCAACATTCTGAAATATTTTTTTCAGAATGTTTATTCCATGAGAAATTCAAAATATCAATTGTATATCTTGCAAATTAGATATTTCTATTAATGAGCAACTCTAATGCAGAGCATATTTCTTGATACTCTTCAAATTCATTCCCATGGTAACACTTTCCATCTGTTTATGAGGATGATACATTTCCAGAGAGATAATGGAAGAACAGAAAAGATTCCACTATGGTACAAAACTCTGCTGTATTCTACAAGTTATATATAAAGTGTAAAGTGAAAAATAACATTTTTAAAAAGTGAAGGATAAGATTTACAGGCCATAAATCTTAGTACCGTATGCTGAATAGTGTCTTTGTCTGTTGATATGGTTACGGCTGTGAGCACAGTACCCTGAAATTCTTCCCTGCTGTCATCAAATATCTTGTGTTTTTCAGTGAATACCCACTGTTCTGTAATTTATAAACAACAAACACAATCTTTCCATCTCACTAAGGGATTTGAAATGTGAAATCAATCAAAGAACTTCATTCTTTCCTTTGTTATTCAAAGTATACGTGCAGCCTCTTGGCAAGTTACTCGAGACACAGAGTAGACCAAGAATACACTAATTAAGAATAATTTTATCTATCTGTATGTATGTATGTCTATCTATCTATCTTCCTGCCTGCAATTCAATCTTGGCCCTAAAGAAGTGCTTCTGTATCAAAACAAAAGTCTTGCTGGCAGTTAAATATCACTGTACTGAAGAATCTCTGTTTTTCTTCCTTTCTGTGTGAATAGGATTCGTTCAAAGAGAATATGACTATGACTTTGCTTAGCCATGCTGTTCCCACTGAAATTCAGGCAGTACTTGTGATACAGATTTTTCAATACTGAAATATGTATAAACTGTTGTAGTTTGTTGTAAATGCAGCCTACTTAGGTCTCACAGCAGCAATACATGCCATTATGTGTAATAAGGTCTGATTATTTTATCAATGCTTTTGCCTTTATTTAAGATCTCATTCATACCTGTTCAACTTCTAGGCTGAGTTGTAGTCTCTCAAAAGTTATTTCAATGCTCATGAATATGTAAAGTCAGCTCTCAGCTTAATGGGCACTTATTTGAGCATTGAAATAACTTTTGAGAGCCAGATCCTCAGCTCATAATCCTTATTTGCCTCAAAACAATTGTGCGTACTTAAAATCCTTGTTTGATATCTTTAAAAAGGTGCTTAGATTTTAATAAAAATAAAGTTGCAGTAACACAAAGGTAGTACAACATCTGTTTGACTTAACTGGATAAGCATGGTATTCAGCAGTGCCCAAATATTCCATCTGAGAAATACGTATGATGAGAAAGCCTGAGTGATTCATTGATTACTGCTTCAATAGCTACAGCTGGCACTGCTGCAGCCAATGTGGTTAAACCTATGGAGTCAAAACAGAGGCTGGAGAAAAAGTTTGTAGGTAGAAATAATTAAGATAACTCACAATAAGAATTTCAGGCATATCACTCTCTCTTCATACTTATTATCTATAGTATTTTCAAAGCTTAGTGCATTACTAAATAGATTTTTTTTCTTTCTTTTTGTCTATACAATATCTGTCATTGGAACGTGATTTCATTACAGGGAAAATTAAAGAAGTCATACTATATCTGCCATAATAGAAATATTTTCTATTCTAAAAATCTAAACTTTACTATATCATAAATCAGATTGAATTGATAGCAAGAAATGTGTACATGTGTAGTTTCTTTATTTTTTCCATCTTCTAAAATGTACACATTTTAAATCATATAAATATAATTCCAAAATGTAATTTCCCTAATAAGTATAAATATTAAATTATTGGGTAACTTTTAAAAAATGTCTGAGCACCTATCTCTTAACTCATTTCAATGGGTATTAGGTGCCTAAATACTCATATATCAATCCTTTAAGCATTTAGTTATTTTTATGCCAAAATACTCATATAGGTGGCTAGTAGAATTTCTCAAAATTACCAAACAGAGTAAGCACTGAAACTTAATTTGATTAGGAGATTTAGTCACGCATAGCTAGGTGTCTAACTGCTTAGGCAATTTTGAAAATGGCACTACCTGCCTATCTGCAGGTAGTATCTGGCCCTTGGGAAACTAAATCACATTGAAAGAAAATGGGACTTTGTCTTCTGTTCTACACTATTCTTTTCATATTCTCAGCATACTGAGAATGCCTAGTAGCCATGTAAGGGTAGTTCATAAGTGCCAAAAATGGCAGTTATGAGTTTGGAAAACTGTCCTTTAGGCACGTGAAGTGAAATAGGATTCTATCCAAAAGCCCTGCCTACAAGTTACAAGTATCTCACAATTAACTAGTTAAGAGTGCAATTACCTGAGACTAGCTGCCCATGCAAAATAGCTATCATGCTATAAAAAGCTCCTACCAGCTGTACAAGTTAGACATCGAACATCAATATTAACTCTTTAACTGGGTGCTATCAAGCTTAAATTTGCATATGTAGCAGGGTTTTTCCTGCAGCAAGGAATCCCATCAGCTCCCAGAGCTCCCAGCCACAGGTATGCACCATGCCCAGCAGGGTCAGTGAGTCCCCCAACTTGGGACTCTGGGAGCTGCTGACTCTGGGTCCTAGCAGCACCATGTAGCTACTGGGACCCACAGTTACAGATGCTGGGTCTCAGCAATGTGCCTCCCAGTGCCAGGACCCAACTGGCTTCTATCAGTCATGAAGCACACAGCCACAGGGGTGTATGAAGCCCATAGGGCTAAGAGACATCTCTCTCAGTCTTCCAGAGAGTTAGTTGCATGAAACCCTGGGACTGGGAGATCGCATCTGCAATGATCTCCCAGTCTTCGGGGTATGTAAAGCCTAAGAGATGTGTGGGGCACCCCTCTCAGCTGAGGGGGCTCCCTGCCACAGGAGCTGGGTACTTGCTGGTGCAAGGGGAGCCTGGTATCACGCTCCCCCTTGCCTGGCAAAAAGGCATAATGTGGTCTAATGCATGACCCCATAATCACGCTTTCTGTCATGCACATGTGGCATGGTTGGAAGTACAATTGTTCAGATCGCATATTAGATTCCATTATGCCTTTACCTGCATGTGTAGAGGGGCCCCAAGGGTCCATGTAGGGTTTTGGTAAGGAGTATTTAATGAGTTATGATATGAAGGTACAGTTCCCCAGACCTATCTCACCTACATATGCACACACATATGCAATCTCATTATTCCCTGTTCTTCTCACATGAGCTCAGTCTGAGTTCCTTTGACTGCCATGCTCCTCTTTTTCTAGAATCAAACAAGGAATAAAACCTACTTCTCATATCATTATATTAATTACTTTATTTCTTTTTAACAGAGTATTGACAGACTAAAAGGTGATTCCTACTATATATACACTATGTATATTGTTTATATAATGCATCCTACGCTAGTCCCTAAAGCTGAAATATGGTCATGATGTACGTTGCTTTCCAAACCTGTTGGAAGACAATCTCTTTACCTCATAAGGCAAACAACAAGTGAGAATGAAATGGAAAACACATGAACAAATTAGACAGGGTAAGACACCACTAAAATGCAGTTTTTTAGTTGTGTTTGTGTTTGTGTCTGCCTTTCTTCTTTTTTTCCTGTAGATGTATTTAACTTGCATTAAATCAGTTTTAGGATTTTGGGAGTGCCAGGGGACTGAAGTGGAGAAGAAGCTGTTGGAGATTAAGAAGAACTTCCTGACTATAAGGGTGGTCAAGCACTGGAACATACTACTAAGAGCAGTTGTTCAACTACCTGAAAGGTGGGTATGAAGAGGATGGATATGTTATTATTATAGGCTAGTCTTTGTGACTGCAGAGGATATGGCAAAAAGTAATGCTTTCAAACTGCAGCAGGATAAATTTAGGCTGGATATTAGGAAAAGTGTTTTACACTTTGACGATCATAACCAGTTGAACAGGCTTGGAAAGTATGTTTGAAACTGGCAAACACTGGAACAGGCTACTCGGAAAGGTTATGGAATCTCCATCCTCAGAAATTTTTAAGAGCACATTAGACAAACATTTGACTTTTCTCTGAAAAGGGAGATCAACCAGATGACCTCTGGAGGCCCTTTCCATGCCTGTTTTCCTATGATCTGAAGAGACTGCAAAAAATAAGTAGAAAAGAAAGGTGGAAACGAGGGAAAAAAATTAAATGGCATTGGGAATTGAGTAGCTGCAGAGAAAGGATAGAGATAGAATGAGGCACCTGATCCCAATTGTACATTTAAAGCTAATTTCATGATCAAATCAAACATAATTGAATCAACCATGCTTATAAATAAACCTAGAAAAATGTACACAAACCTACTATACCATTAGTTATTCATATTATTTTTATGAGCGCACTGTTTTATAATAGAATATCTAATATCTTACATAAGATGGCTATGGAACCCCATTTTATGGTTGTTGAATTTATCCACTGAACAAAAAAAATCACTCCATCTCAGAGTCTGAAATGCCACATACAATAGTTTCGCACATACCGCACCCCGCACATAAGACACTCTCCCCCATAAGACACTTGCTTTGTTTAGTGAAGGCCGAAAGAAGAAAACAAAAGATTTCTCCAGAACCATGGCTGCATTCCGGCTATATGAAACAGGGACAGGCTTCTTGCTAGTATCACTTGCCTTCCCATTCTTGCTCAGCCAAAAACTGCTACCAATACAACAGCACTGTGGGTTATGTGAAAGGGTTATGCTTCTAGCTCTTGTCTGAGCAGCACACTCTTCCCCTCCTCCATTTGGCTGGGGAGATTCAGCCTCCAGCAACCTTTCCCATGTCCCCGTGCCTCCATTCCAATATGAAAATCAGCTTTTGCCTTAAAACAGACACCCCAATTTTGAAGTTCTACCTTTTTGGGG
Organism: Crocodylus porosus; assembly: GCF_001723895.1. Lineage (NCBI taxonomy): Eukaryota > Metazoa > Chordata > Crocodylia > Crocodylidae > Crocodylus > Crocodylus porosus. The sequence goes on from NW_017728918.1 coordinate 38,948,975, forward strand.
AAACCTGTGAGATATGCAAATAATTACAGAAGTATGAACCTCCCGGTTTTAGAGGAGGCCGCCTCCCATGACACTCAAAGCTTTACACCAACATTTCAATTTCAAGATTCTTTTAGATGCTTATACCTAATAAAATTCAAATGTCTATTTTGAGCTAAAAGTACAGCTAAATTGATGAGTCAGCTTAAACAAAATAAAGTGTTCATTAGGTAATCATTATTAGCAATGGTGATATACCAATTAAATGCAATAAACACTATTTCTATGCAATGTACTAACCTGAGTACTTTTACAAAATATTTTGTGCCACATATGGCAGATTGAGTTACACAATATCTGAAATCTGAAAAACTATTTCTTCCTGATAGAGTCACTTTGGTCAGCATAAATACTGTAAATTAATGTACTACTGATATAGACAGTATTAAAGACTATCCAGGATAATCAGTTTATGATACCTTGACCTGTATCATACAAGGTATGTCTTTTATATGTAATAAAAAGCTCTATGTCAAGTAAGTAAACCACTTAGATGAGTAAACTGCTCTGAACATTTTTAAATGTTTTAGATACCGCTCATCTAAGGACAATTGAAATCCAAAGTGCACCCTACTTCTCTTCCCCCACCCACTCCATTGAAAGAAATCTTTCCATTATGTTAAGTGGGCTTTAGATTCTGGAGGTCCTTCATCTAGGAACTGCAATTAAATGCTAGTTATTCAGTATTTCAGAAGACATTATAGAATTTAACTCTGAATACATAGATACAAAACTGATATATTTTTTTAAAAGGCAACTGAAATCAGTTCTCCTTTATTTACCTTCTGTGACCTAAGTTTGAAATTCTGTGATGCACCGCTACTGAAACCAGGCTTTAGGATGCTTTTAATTCTACCTGTTGAACATATATACCACTGTGCATGAATGACTTAAATATTCTTTGGCTAGAGACTCACATGTTAGAGGACATACCTGAGTTGTACATTTGTTTCAATTTAAATGTAAGTACAGGCAACCCCCGCTTAATGCAGTTTCACTTAGCATGGTTTTGTTATAGTGCTAATTTAAAATACCTACCTGGTTTCACTTAGCACTGAGTATGTTTCATTATAGCACTCAGTGCAAAGGTGGGGAGAAGCTGTGGCATCAGCGTTGGCATCAGCATCGAGGGAAGTGGTGAGTAGCAAGTGGCAGGAGCCCAGGGAGGGGTGGCAGGAACCTGGGGTCTGCTTTGGCAAATAGTGCTAGAGCAGGCGGGGAGAAGCAGTAGCAGCGAGAAGGGGCAGGTGGTGGGCCCGGGCAGTGTGAGCTTGGAGCTCAGGCTGGCAGGGCCCAGGACAAGGTGGCAGGAGCACAGGGTCCACTCTGGCACATGGTGCTGGAGTACCTAGCAGGTGAGGAGGAGCAGTGCGGCAGCGAAAAAGGATGGGTGGGCAGCAGGGTGAAAGGAGCACAGGGCCCAGGCCAGCAGGGCAGCAGGAGCACAGGGCTCAAGGCTGGGGCTGGCAGGAGTGCAGGGCCTGGGCCACTGCAAGCTGAGCCCACAGAGCTCCTGTACCCCCATCCCCTGCAGTGATCTGTGCTGGGTGCTCTGGAAGGAGTTCCCACTGGGCAAAGCAGGGCATTGGTGGGTGGGTGGCCTCAATCCTTATGCCATGCCAGAGCCCTGATGCCTTCTCACAATAAATCCCTGGAAAGGCGGATCCCCCAGGCCCAGCAGGAGTCCAGGGCCCGGGCTGGGAGGGCCCAGGGTGGGGCTGCAGAAGCACAGGTCTGGATAAGTGGGTAGTGCGAAACCAATTATCATTATTTACATTAAATCCAATGGGGAAATGGGTTTTGCTTAATGCAGTTTTGCTTAGCGCTCAGTTTTTCCAGAACCAATTGAGCACACTAAGCAGGTGTTGCCTGTATTTATAATAAATATTCATCCAAGTAGGGACTGGAAACCACGTCTCCTGAAAAATGTCTTAGCCTCTAGAATTTAGAGTCATGTTCATGCTCTCCCTCTGTCCCAGAAAATATTTAATTATTCCTTATACAATGGAATCACTTCAACAAGAGAGACTGAGGACACCCTACATAGAGGATGCACATGGAACTCAATAGATGAACATCCAAATCTTCTTAGATAGAAAGAAGAACCGAATCCTTTCCTCTCATTTTCTCTGGGACTGCTTGAAGAGGGGTGGTAACATAATTTTCTCAAGTTGAAATAGAAAAATGTTTTTATTTATTTAAATTATCAATGTATATGCTGCCCTTCCTAAACAAGGCTCAGGGTGTGTTAAAATAAGAACCCACCCCCCTAAAACCTTTTCAGAGGCACAAAGTCACCTACAGTGCCTTTGTTACCGCACTGTCATTTAGTGCTTGCTTTTGGAACACTAAAAGGAAGTACCAAAAGGAAGTCCTAAATGATGGTGCAATAACAGCCTGTACTGTGCCATGCGCACCACACATGGTTATTTTTAGCTGCTACATCACTGTAGCAACACAGTATAATGAGGGAGCATGTTGCTATGGTGACATAGCTCTGGTGTCATGTGTAGGCATGCCCACTGTTGCCCAGGATATAAACACCAATTCTGTAGGCACATATCTGGAAGTCTTCTTCCTAAATGTGTAACTTTGTATTGGGCTATTTAAAAGCACTGAATAAGCCCACCTAACCAAACGGTGTTGATCACCTGTATGAAACTTCTGCCCATCATTATGTTCCATACTACTGATCTTTATTTCATTTCCCCTTGTTATCAGCAGTTATTGCTATTCACCTCCAGACCTTTGATATTGGTATCATCTTGATCCATGCAGAGCCATGATAGAAATCATCCCCACCAATGAAGATTCTCCACACTAGTATGCCTTTGAGTACTAAATCACATACCTTAAAAATGTAAATGGTACTACGCATTTTTGATCCCTTTTGTTGTTTGTTTCTATTACCAAAAAAATGGATCCTCTAAATTCCTAGAAAGCACTTAATTTTCAGTCACTTTTTTTTCTGTTTTTTACGTAGCCAACTTTATCTACTTTTTTCCCTCAGCTATGGAATATTAGCTTTTTTGAAGCAGCAAATATATATTTTCCTGTGTTAGCCAATACAGAATGCATCAGGTCATCATATGATCTCTGGTCCCTTGGCAACCACTACATTCTAGTTAGTGATTACATCATCCTTATCCATCATACTGAAGTCTGCACTAGTTAGCATGAGCACAGTGTCTTTTTGTTTTAGAAAATCATCTACACATTTTAGCATATGATATTTTAAGAGCAGCCACAAGAGACCTTCATCATTTGGGTCCCAAATTGAGTGCCCCGTAACACTACAATTTCCCCCCTCTACATCACAGACAGGTGCTTCAAGGGGTACCTTACCCTGTTCCCCTTTTGCTTGAAGTAGCTTATCACAGAATTCCACCTGCATCCCTTTGTGGACTCCCTTAGCTACTGCACTAATTCAGATGCATTCAAAATCTTGTGATTCTGAGTTATCACTAACTGAAACATACAGCCTCCTTCCTAAACAAGTTAGGGCCTGCTTTTTTAACATTCCAATTCCAGTTAATTTATGATTTTAACATTCCAGTCAAGGAAATCATCGCATCTGGCTTACATATTAATATTAAGTATATCATATTTTTCTTATCAATCAGAATTTCCAGTTCCTTTGGCTTATTACCTGTAGTCCTACTGCTAGTGCAAAATAAATTTTTCTTTTTGCATTTTTGGCAGTTTCATTCAATGTGTTCAGGACAGGATTTTTTTTTTTTTAGTTTGTTACATTGTCCTCCTTATGTTTTCTCTCATGGGTTGTCATTTTGACACACTCTTGGGCATCCCAGTTATCATTCCTAGATTACCTCCCATTACCACTATTATCTGGAAATTTCATTCTGTCTCATTTTTACAAATGCAATGTGATCCACTGTTCCACAACTCCAGCTTCAGCCAAATGTCAGTCACACAGACAGCAGTTTATCAGAGATATTTACTGCCTCTTGGCTTCCTTTGCTAGTGGAACTGGCAGAATATCCAAGTAGATAATGTGAACTTCTTCAGTTTAATTCCAATGATCTAACCAAGGGGAAAAAATAAATAGAACTAGTCAAAAATCAGATTTTGTACTTTGCATTAAATTTCTCACTTCAACCCTTTTGTTGTGAATGAAAACATTTTTTTAAAATTTCCGTGAAACAGAAATTCCAAGATGCCAATTATAATTTTATTTTCACACTTCAAAAAGGTTTATTTTATTTTTTTCATTTTATACTATTTTATTCTTTAATGTTCTATCATGATATGTCAACAGTAATGATGTACAATACTAATATTACTGACATATATAAAATAATACCATTAGATTATTGCTAGATTTTATTTTAACAATATAACATTATATTAATATCCAAGACATCTGCTGTATAGTATTAATAGAAGCATCTTTCTTTGTTTTTAAATGAACAGTGGTTGACAAAATTGAAATGTCAGTTTCCTTCATTATAAGACAAACAAAAGACAGTTATCTAGAAATCAGAAGATTTATTACTCTACACTAAATAAGTAGCAGCTGCCTTTAATTTTATTTCAAAATAAAAAATAAAATATTTTAAGTATTATATAATTATATATGGGGAAGAAAAGACTAAGGAGGGACTTGGTGGCTATCTATAAGTATGTAAGGGGTGAATATCGGGAGCTGGGAGAAAAATTCACTGGGGTGCTGCAGGGGAAGACAAGGAGCAATGGCATAAACTGTTAGAGGATGTTTTCAGATTGGATGTAAGGAAGAACTTCATGGTAAGGGTGGCCAGAATCTGGAATAGACTTCCCACGGAGGTGGTGTAGTCCCCAGCCTTTGAAGATCTTCAAGAGCAGACTAGACAGATACCTTGCTGGGATGATTTGATCTCAGAAGTATTCCTGCCCAGAGCAGGTGGGTTGGACTCAATCTTTTGAGTTCCCTTCCAGCCCTTAATTTCTATCATTCTATGATATTATCAGTAGTATACGTAATTACACTGCTTAAATGTGATGTAAAATAATAAAAATGAAAAAATATATAATTCTGAGCAAAATTGGAAATTTTCTCAAAAGCAAAATTCCGTGAACTTATTTATTTCATTTTTTCATGCTGAAAAATAAAATGTCATTAAACCTGTCAACTTCTTAACCAATATTATTATTGTTGTTGCTGTTGTTGTTAATTATTAATTTTAAATGAAGACCTGTTTTGACCAGCTCTGGCCAGCTCCCTTCCATCTCTTTTATCATCAGATCAAAGTTGAATACTTTTCCATATAATATAGAAATTGCACACAAGATATTTGTCTCTATGTAGGTTTACAAAGGCAACATGAAATAGCCTAAAATATACTAAGGATCAGGATGAATGATTTCATGGTTACCTGTAACCTTAAACACCACAGATTTATTAAAGCTGACACAAGCTGTATTTCCCACTACTCCAAATGAACTGTGTTTCATGGCTAACCCAGAGGTTCCCCCACAAATAATTATATCTTTGTAGTTACATTGCTGCAGTTTTTCTTAATGTAGCCGGGTTTTGTCCATCAGGTTCTTCTTATAGATTTACATTGTCCAGCCACAATGAGGCCCCAGTTTTATAAGCGTTAATGAGTTCCAAATATTTCTAACTACTCACAGCAGTCAGGTTAAACATGAGTAACTAGGTATAGATTGTTGCTGATGGCCCTATATCCTGTATCAAGTAAAGAAATCCATACTTTTGATTTAGTTACATTTTCCCAAAATTGCTTCCATGAACCTTCCTTGATAAGGGTGCATTTTAGTACTTTGAGAATAAAGAATTAAAGTTCCACAGCATTGTTTATACCTGCTTATTTTCTTTTTTTCCTGGTAGTAAAGATGTCTTACATGGCTCTTCCACAAGTCTTTCCAGCTGTACTAGCATCTTGAAATAAACATGGAAATACATAAAAATACAGGATTTCCATGTGTAATATCCTTAGGGACTACTCAACTGCAATTAATTTAGCTAGACACTGGATGTCAGTGTTGCTATTTTGTAAAAAAAGAAAATAAAAAGTGTAACTAGCAGTGGGAAATAGGAAAACTCTAATCAAATCATTCAAAACAGCTTAAGAAGCTAATTAGAATTCTATATCTTCATGTTATGAGGAACATGTTGGCTTTAAAGAAGCAGATTTCCATAAAGGGTTTGATTTCTATTAAAACAAACAAACATATGAACAAACACTTAAACTAAGTGGACATTTCAGAATTCTGTCACAGAGCTTTTACATAGTAATTACTATTCAACATCTCATTTAAACAGAGAGATGAACAGTACGCAGCAGGAGTGATGGTACTTGCTCCATGGTTAATTTTATACCTGGGTTGCCAATAAAAAGCAGTATTCTGCCTACTCCTGAAATCAACCAAATAAATCAAATAAGCTTTAAAGCTGGGGTTTTACTTCTGGAACCAGGAGAAATAGGACAGACTTTTGGTAATTATAAAAGTCTAGGAACATCCAACATAATGGACCTTAAAGGAGTAAGTAAAGTATTTTACTTGCAGCCAAATGTGAGATATCACATTCTGAATAAATATTAGCAGAAACATTTTGGTTCTATCAGAGGAGGAAATCCTAAACAGCCAAGTTAGAGGGCAAAACTTACATAAACAAGCACAATGCCATTGTCTTAGGCAGAATTGTGTTCATTTGTTGTGGTGGGAAATGTACCCCAGATTTCTATGCTGCTACTGAAATGGACACAAGCCTTTTTAGAGTTCACATTGAGCATTCAAAAACTCACAGTTTCATAGTTTCTAGGGTCGGAAAGGACCTGAGCAGATCATCTAGTCTGACTCCCTGCCATGGCAGGAAAGAGTACTGGGGTCAAACGACCCCAGCAAGATGTTCATCTAACCTCCTCTTAAACACCCCCAGGGT
>NW_017728918.1:38957085-38958589 GCF_001723895.1 Crocodylus porosus
GCCGTGCCAGGGGACTTGCAATGACCTCGGCCAGTTCCTTTAGAACTCTAGGGTGGAGATCATCCGGACCGGCTGACTTGAATACGTCCAACCCCTCCAGAAGCTCCCTACCTAAATCCTCGCTAACCCGTGGCCCAGGTGTGGCTCCCCCGGGGGGAGGCAAAGAAACTCAAAAAACTACTAGTAACTTCTGAAAAAATATTTACTTTGACTTCTTTAGTAATAAAATAGGAGTTTCTATACAAGCCAAGACAGGATGGATTCTAAGAAATGACAAATTGGCACTGATCTCCCAATCAAAATTATTTTTTCATCCCTTTCACCAATATACAAGACATTGTATGGATGGGGGAAGGAGAACTCAAGAGATATGACATTTTAGAGATCCCCTAGGTTGATAACCTTTGATGGATGAAGTCAAGTACACAGTGCCAGATTTAGGCACAAGCTAAGAAAGTTTCAGCTGAGGGCCTCATATTATGAGGGTCCTCTAAGCCTCAGCTGCCAGACCAGAAGTAGCCGCAGACTAGCAAACTGGCCTTGCAGAGCCTGGCACAGAGGCCTCAACTCCTCCCACAGGGCCCGCAGTTGAGGTTTGGGTCCCCCCTCCTCACCCGCCACTTAGGGGCGGAGGTATCTTTATTTGTATTTCCACTGAAATTTCCAGCTGTGGGGCTCCGCACGGTAGTCAGCAGTTTACCAGGCTACAGCATAGAAAGGTTGGGAACCCACCCTGTTATAATCCAGCCCTGCAAGTACATATGAATGTCAAGATCTACTCTACCTCTCTAAAATGTTCCTCCATTGAATTTGTGATGCTGACATTTTATAATTGTGAAGTTGTGAGTTCTTTCTTCATCTCTTACATGTATAGGTAGCCAGTTTACTTCTTATTTTTGTTTTTTATTTTTTATTTTTTATAAATAATCCTAGAAAAAGACAAATCTTTATTAGTTACTTTTTCTTGGGATGGAAGTTATCTTTTTATAAAGAGAGTTTATAATTAGGATATTATGCTATGCTTGATTGATCACCCTACTTGCATGATGCTACATTTGCTGATTTTCTTCCACATAGAATCTTTATTACAACGGTTATCACTAACTGAAACTAACCTAAATGAAGGTTGCAAGGTCAATGCTGGTGGCACAAAGGACGAGCCATGCTAGATCCCCCACACCTGTGTCTGGGCCGCTGCTACCACCACACTCTGCTCCCAGCAACAGGTCACAGCAAAAAAGTTTGGGAACCACTGCTCTATTAGAATTGTACTATTATGAGTATGGTAATTATTATAAGTATTCATGCAAATAAAAGGGTCTTTGAATGTCCATTAACATCTTTTGTAGAAGTAAAATGACTGATTTCAGGTTTTGAGACTGGCCAAAGCTATTTTGATTGACTGAGTCTCTTCCTCATAGATTTCATAGATTTCATAGACATTAGGGCTGGAAGGGACCTCGGGAGATCATCGAGTCCAGCCCCCTGCCCAAAGGGCAGGAAG
>NW_017728918.1:38959604-38961366 GCF_001723895.1 Crocodylus porosus
GCGGATCGCGGTGGAGCCAAGGCCACAACTGGGCAGTTTGGCCAAGAGGTGATCATGGGATACCAGATCTGATTGAATTTATGGATCAAAGTATAGACAGGAATACATTTTGAGTGGAATTTCCCTTTTTCATAATGTTTTAGGCACTGGCAGGGCATGTATACCTAAGCATGAATCCTGGAAAAAAGAGTAGGATACAGATGGTGAAGGAGGCTTTAACCTCCAAATCAGTTCCCACACTTGGATAAGTCTGTTTTCCGGCCCCAATTTACATATGGGAAACATCTTGGAATGACCACTGATCTTGTGATAGTTCCACCTTTCAGGAGTATAAAAATCTCCTACAAGTTGTGTTATTTTGAACCATACATTTGTGGGTTGAGCTTGTGAGATTTAGGAACTATTGAATGAAAATACACCTTAATCCTTTGCATCACGCATTTTAGTCACAACCCAAACTTGATTTGTACTTACAGGAAGAACGGTGTTCCAGTAAAACACTAGACTGATCTAGGTAACTTCCTAACTCTACCACAGATATCCTAAGATGCTGTAATGCTCTTTTGGCATGGAGACTATGGAAATCTGAGATTAGAGTTTTAATAGTTAAAGAAAATAATTTATAATTTATTTTAATTGAGGGATTGCCAATGAACAAAATATCATGAGAAAATAAGCATTCCAATTTTCACAAACTGGAATTCTTTTGAAAATACTGGTGTTTATTGTCATGAACTGAGTGTTTCTGGGGTGTTTTGAATGTTTTGCATGATTTCTTTAGTTTATTTTTCTAATATGACCTGTGTTAGCTTTATGACCTGTGTTGCTTTTATGTATAAACACATCAAGCTATGTTTAGCCTTATTACCCTTATGTTTATATACATTGTTGGATTTGATATAAAAGGTATTTTTTTTATATCGGGGTGGAAAATTATTATACCTGTAGGGTCACTTAATGAGTTTTGGTGAGCTGTCAAGGACCACACAAATAAAATCTTTCAGAAAATATCATTTAACAAATTATAGATTAAAACCAAATTATATACTAAAAATCAAACATCTACAATAACAGATATGCATTTTATATAAAAAATATTTTTGTCTTCATTTTTTTTTTTAGTTGTGTGTATAGATGCAATTGAATAATAGCTTCAAATAAATTCTTATTCTTGTATATTGTGTGGAAGAAGATGGGGACTGGGTGTGGGGGTGGGTGTGAGATGTGCTTGGGGGAGGCATGTGTGTGAGAGGGTGGAGGAATCTGGTGAGGTGTGGGGGGATGCCTGTGCTGGCTGGGGTGAGGGGGGAAGGGCGGGGGTTACATACATCAGATCTCACGTAGGTGGTGCAGTGCATATGCAGTGTGCCACCCCCACCTGGCCCACAGTTTCCCCAGCGTTGCTCCACATGGGGCCAAATCATACCTGTTCCTGCCTGGGGTAGCCTATGTCATGCTCTTGTCTACACCTACCCCAGGCCTGCCCAACTGCACTGCCCTCACTCCAGCCCCTGCCCCTGCCTACATGTGCAGCTTTCTGGTAGGGCTGCTGCTGCAGCTACCCTGGTACTACTCAGCTGCAGTGGCTCCTTCTCCTCCTCCTCCTCCTCCTTCTGCTCCTACTGCACTGCTCCAGGAAGCAGGTTATTCAGGGAAACCATGGGGATGTATGCTGGGCTAGTAACTGCCCATGAAGGCCGGGGAGGGTGGGGGGGAGGTGGAAAGCTGCAGCCAGGCAGTTCCTGCCTCAGTGCATGGGGCT
>NW_017728918.1:38961466-38964314 GCF_001723895.1 Crocodylus porosus
GGAAAGCTGCAGCCAGGCAGTTCCTGCCTCAGTGCATGGGGCTTCAGCTCCAGCTATGGCTGCCTTCCACCCACTCCACCTGCCTGATGCGATAAGCAGCAAGCTGCGAGCAGGCAAGTGGGTGGAAGGTGGCCAGGAGCTGAAGCCTTGCATGCTGGGGCAGAAGCCACCCAGTTTCAGATTTCCCTTCTCTTCCCCACCCCCCCCCAGCTGGGTGTGTAATGTCTGACACACATCATCCCCATGGTGACCTCCCTTCTCCATGCTACCTGGAGTAATGCAGCAGGGGCAGGAGAAGGAGGAGCCGCTGAAAGTTGTGGGGAGCTGAGCAGTACCCAGGCAGCTGCAAGAGCACAGAGCCATGGGGAAGCCCCATGGGGAAGCTTTGTGCAGGTGGAAACATGGAGTGGGCTGCCCTGGATGGGTGAGGGCCATGCAGGAGGCAGCCACAAGCTGGATCCAGTCAATTGTCATGTGCCCACCTGCAGGCCAGATCCAGTCAGTTTGTGGGCTAGATTCAGCTTGCAGGCCATGTTCAGCCTACAGGCCATATTTTTGCCATCCCTATCTTGATTTCTTACATTTGTTCTTGTTTTTATAATAAATTATTTTGGTTATCTGTTTATAAACCACTTGTTGACAATACTAATGATTCCACAGTATTTGACCATGCAGGTTCACTTTTTTCCCAGAAAGGGGAATCCATCTTTTCTGAATGCATGATCAAATAAGGATGTGATACTTCTAGCTGGTATAATCCTCTCTGCTAAGGGCTGGCAAAGCTTGCATGAGACAGGTAGGGCCAAAGCACCACAAGTCAAGGAGCTGGCCTGTGGCACATCCAGTTCTCAGTGGTCCAGGAGGAAACAGCAGAAAGGAATTTGGGGATGAGGTGTACCTTAAAGGTATGGAAGCCCCCAGGAGCATGTCTCAAAGGTGCATCCAGAGTTAGGCATTTTACATTTATTCAATGTAACAAAAACTAACCATTTTGAAGCAGTTTAGAGTGAAAGAGGGCAAGATACACAAATACCCCAGGGTATAGAAAACACAGATTCAAACCCTTGTGCTGCCCAGTTTGAAGGACTGGAAAGAATGTATGCCTTTCCCATCCTGATTGAGTCCCCCTATCATGGGGAAAATCTCTTTCATTTTAACCAGACATTCTGTTCATGACATGAGAAATCTTCAAAATACGTTTTATAGCAATATCCACACATTCCCATGAAAAGTTCCAGTTTCAACGATTCAGCATCTTCAAACAAAAGTTAAAGCAAATTCCCCAAAAAGCTCTAATTATGCACTTTTTAAAGGTTAAGTTTATTATTTCTTCTTTTTGATCACAAAGACCTACTGATAATTTATTTTTATGTTTATTTTTCATTATACTTCATTAATAGACTCTTTAATCTTATCTCCTATATAAATGTGTGTTTTGGGACAGGGTTTCTTTGCATGATGATCCCATGATGAGAATGACGATGATTGACTTTTATTTTGCTTTTTTCATTTTACTTAAGCCTAGACTTATGAAAAGGCCAATAATAATCCTATATGCTCTGCAAAACTAAGATGATAAAGTCACTGTCAGTTTACTCTGACACTCTTATTTTTACAAGAAATAATAAAACTCTGAAATTTGTTGTGTGTGTGTGTGAGAGAAAGAATATGGGTGTACACACACAAAGACACACATGCACATATACACACACACACGGACACACACACATACCTATATACTTAATTTCCTTTTATTTGCTTTCTGAGTTGGCACTGCAGCAACCTTTTATTAACCTTTGTTAATATGAGCAATGCTATCAAAAGCTTTTTTTATAATATTTTTCATATTTTTTTGTATCCTGTTGTTAACAGTTCCAGTGATGCTGTTTTCTTTGGAATAGAAATAAATTGTAAGAAAAGCCGTCTTCCACATTTGAATACTAGCAATATCATAGTACTGAAATTTGCATCAAGATAAATCAATATGGTATTGTTATGTTGTGACATAAGGTATGATATAATACTGGATCACAGTGCATTCTACTGATTTAATAAACCAATTTCTTGTTCAATGGTAACAATTCTAACACGTAACAGAAAATGACACTAAATCAAAAGTAAGTCATCTTTCCTTTTTAAGAAGACAGTGCAGTATATATTGTCCACCTCTTGCAGATTTTCTTAAATCCCTTCTGTCAGTTCAAATTCCAATGGGTTTTGTTTGAATCCCTAGATTAAAACAATATACTTTGCACCCTGAATGCTGGAAAATTTAGATCTGCAATCAAATTTCTGGGTTTGGGACAAATCTAATTTAAACAGACAGAAAGGAAATGATGGCCTCCAAGCTTCACAAAAGGCATCAAAACTGGGTTATTATATGGGTTCAAAGAAGGGTGCTAGCAAGATAAGGTGGGAGGAAGACAGATCCTATTGTAATACCAGTGCCAATTCTCACAATTACATTTCAAATCTCATTTATTTATATTTTTATTTATTGCTGTAGCTTCTGAACATAAGTGATGACATGAAAATGTCAGTTTCTATTTGAAAAGAAAGTGTTTTTTTCATTCTCATGGGTATAGAGAAAAATTTTAAAACATGATGTGAATGCTCAAAACCCCCAGAAGATGAATAAAAAGAACTCTTTAAAAATCAATATTTATGGTAACAAGTATATGAATTTTGATTGTGTGTGTTGGTAATATTTTGAATGCCTTCTGTGAGGCACTGACTTCCATGCAAGTCAAGAGGACTTAAAATTAGGCACAGAACATAGTAATGAGGGCTATACCCTGTACAGGAGGGAACGTGTTGACAAAAGGGGCGGGGGTGTAGCTCTCTATGT
>NW_017728918.1:38964769-38980303 GCF_001723895.1 Crocodylus porosus
AGAAAATTTTGGTCAAGAAAAAGGGATACATAAATAGACCTGGAAAGCCAGTAATAACATTAAACAATTAAAATATATAGAATCATAGAATAATAGAAAGTTAGGGTTGGAAGGGACCTCAGCAGGTCATCTACTTTAACCCCCTGCATGAACCAGGACCATCCCCAACTAAAAACCTCCGGGGATGGAGATTCCAAAGCATCTGTGAGTAACCTGTTCCAGTGTTTCACTACCCTCCTCATGAGAATGTTTTTCCTACTATGTAACATAAATTACACTTGCTGCAACTTGAGACTATTGCTCCTTGCTCTGTCATATGCCACCATGGAGAACATGTGTAGTAAATGTACACATGTATTAAATAACAGGCATATCTCACAGGGTACTTGGGTAATAGCCTAATGCCTGTAGCTCTCCAGTGCTTCCAGTAAAACTTTGAGTTTGGCCCCATCCAAATGTTCTCTTTTCTACCAGAAAAAGGTTCCTGCAAAGGCTCTTTATTCTTCTTATTACAGCTAGATGGACACTCCAGTGTTTCTTCCAGCTGCTGTGGCCCCTTCAGCAAATGGCTCCTTCCCAAGCCATTGCTCCTAAAATTAAAACAAAGACATTTTGAAAATGTCCACAACCTATCACCGCAGAAATGCAAATATGCATGGACCATTCACTTACTTCCTCTGGGCTCACCAGCCTTAGCTACCTTCCTCCCTGCCCTATCCACCTAAAGTTCTCAAGCTTTTCTGGACCCTCTTTTTCCTGAGCATCATCTCTAAGGGCCTTCCTTCCTACCTATCCTCCCTAGAGGTGTTTTGATTACAGGCTTACATCAACAAATAGGGACTAATCTCATATTAGAGTTCAACTACTGTGTGTTGCAATGAAAATGTAAGTTTACCCTATGTGATCTTTGCTAAAAGGCTCCTATGTGATCATTTGGAAATCTTGAAATAAGAATGGGCACAGTCACTGAGACAACAGGTCTCAGGAGATGGTAACTGTATGCACATCACATCTGTCCACTATTGTTGTGGCAATCTCATTCTTGAACTATGCTGTATCCACCCTGATGCTGGCAAAACTGTGGCCTGATTTACCACACATGGGGGGCATCTACATGAGGCACTATGTCACCATAGTGGCAAGCTATGATGATGTAGCATGGGTGGCACTAACCATGATGCCACTGCTACTGTACAGTAGGGTCAAAAATTAATCATGAGCTGCTGGGACTGTGCAGTACTGGTGGGTAGTAAACAGTCATTTAGTAGGTGCTAAACTACCAATTGCAAAGTCAGGGGCATGTATAGATGTGTCCACTCTTACCACTGGATGTTACATTAGCCAGTGGTAAGTAGCCATTTTGCTGTCTTCCAGGTTATTTTTGTATTTGGACTAGTTAAGATATATGCTTAGATATACATGCTTAGATATATATGCATGGTTATATATTCATGCTTAGATGTATATTAGATGCACCTAAAAGTTTGCCATATTCTGTAGAATCCTGCTTACTGTGAATAACTAGGTAGAACTAGTAATCCCTCAGAATGGAACAAATGTTTAGTTGCTGGCTGCCTTACTTGTATTTATTTATTATGCTGCAAAGCTGGGTGTTTTCACAGCTTTTATGTTAGTCCCTCCTTTTATTATTCCATTACCACATTTTATCCTAGATGCAGACCAAGCACTAAAGAGCAAAATGATATTATTATTTTTAACAATGTATCTTGAATATCATAAATGAATAGAAAAAAAGTGGCAAAGCATTAAATACCTCATATTCCTGTTAGCTGTGAATCAAGGACTAAATTGGAGCTGCCCAAACTCATTTCTATAGCAGACAAATAGAAAAAGAAACAAAGGAAAGAGGTTTATAGAAATTTAGTGTTCTATGTATAATTGTCCCGCCTCTCCACAGATTCACAGTTTCTGACCAGACAATGGTTGTCTTCTACTCATCTTAGACATGCTGTATAAAAGTAATGTGTTGTACAAACTTCATTATCACTTACAAGCTACATTTCTGGCAATTGTAAAATTTAAGCAATATGTTAAATTGTTTTTTGTTTCATTGGAAAAAATATATATCTATTTCTTCCAGTCATTACATTCTTGTTTATATATCACCGGGTTATAGTAAAGGAAAGGGACTTATCCTGTCTCCAGTGAGCTTGGTTTTGGTTAAAAAATGATTTAGTTGGTCAAAAACATTAGGCAGACATCACAACTTTGATAATGAAAATAAAAGATACATAGTTACCAACCTGTTTTCCTGCTTGCTACCACATTAAAGGTCCAGTTCTCAAGAGCTCTGCTCTGGCTGCTTAAAGAAATAGGTAAGTGCTGTACATTAAATATATGCCTGCTTTAAAGCCCTGTTACAATGCTAGAGTGCTGCATAAGGAGCCTTAGAATGGATAAGAATATGGCTTGAATACTTTTTAAACCAGACCACCTGTTTTTTTACAGAACCACAGTTACAGATTTCACAAGGAGAAGAGAAGACCTTTAACAAATTTGTAGTTCAGAAGCATGAACTACCTGGTTCAGCAGTTCTGATAATGAAATACAGGAGCAAGGAGGAAAGGAAACAAACTTCTTGTGGTCAGCTGCACTGTCATTTAAAAGCAAAATTACACTGCTTAGCCTCCAAAGTTACTGTTGGAATGTCTTTAAGCTGTCTAAGTTGCAAGAGGAAAGTGAATTCAAGGAGATCCTTATGGTCTCAGAGCCTCCTGCCCCAGTCTGCCTCACTGATCAACTGAAAAGAGAGTGCATGCACTCCATTTGATCCTGCAGTTATTGTGTGGGTGCACATGCCTTTGAAAACATTTCTTCTCAATATAGACATTATCTTATAGTTGTAAGTCCTCAAAAGATGGCACTTAACTAGTAAATTACTAGTGTAATTATATTTGGTTTGTGAATCTATATAAATTACTTTAGGATCCAGAATGGACAAAGCAGCTGTTTCAGGGTAGTTGCTTGCAATAGGCTGATGACACCTATGCAAAAATGCCATACAATGGTGGAGTTTTAGTCCTGATTTTATCTACTATAATACTGAATTGTCTTCAGTAACCCCAGTGTAGTGGTCAATTTAATCAAACCTTGTTAATCTGGTGAAAAGGTTAGTTATATTGGTGTAAAGGTATCATCTGGCCACATTCATAGTATCTTTTAAGCAGTGAGAGAGAATTATACTGGGTATTATTCTTTATAATGTATTCAAGGTGAGGTTGTTAGCATTGCAGTAGAATTATACTTCCTAGTATTAGACCCTGATTTTAGTTTTTTTAATAAACTTTAGCTATTTGGCTTGAAATAGTCTTTGACAGGTATCTGCCCAGGCTGAATTTTTAGGAGGCATTTCAGTTCAAGACAGTCCAGTCATTTCTGAGACTGGTAGATTTCTGTCCATATTAAAAATATAATGACAACCTGAGATTTGGACCAGCGGGCTAAACGGGGGAAAAGAACCTTGGCAGTTGGGACAGTATCAGGAAAATAGAAACTAAGATTTGAGCATCGTGGTGAAAAGACTGTGATTGTTTGGGCCAGGTAATTTAGAAGAAGGAAGAATAATAGAGGGGGAGACTAAGACTGGTTGAACAGTTGGGGAAGATCAGAGTTAGGGACAGAGACAGATAGATAAAGGAACTCTGGGTAAAACTGGCAATAGTTGGACAAAGAGAAAAGAAGCTGTGTGTTAAATTTTGCCCTCCTACTAAACTAAACATCAGTTACCACTGAAGAAACTAGTCAAACTTCACTGACAATATATTTGGACTATAAAACTCATTTACTGAAATGATAGCTGCATTATGTATTAAGGATTCAATCCTGTGGCTTGCCAAAAGTCTTTTGAGTGTGTTGAGAGCTCTTCTTTTCTCCTGAAATTGATGGAGGATGCTAATACTCATCATCTCTCAGGCCATGCTCAGGATTCCATAGGACTGAACCCTAAATAACAATATTCTTTATAGTTATTATTTACAGATTGTAAGCAAGTATTTCAGAGACTAGCTGAAGCATAGAATGAAATTATAATGGTAAATTAAAACAAGATTGTTCTTAAAAAATAACTGTAGAAAGCAAATGTATTTTTGTTGTTGCAAGCTACTCAAAACTTACATTTAACTCATAATAATTAGATTATTGCAAATGGGACATTTATTTGACTAACTTAGCGGTTCAAGCAATGGATTGTAATACTTTGTTATTCAAATCCACAGACAGACAGCATTTGTGTAATCCATAGCTAAGGTCAAATAAAGGCTGCATTTGTCACAGAAGTAACAAAACATGACATGACTTTTAGCTAGAGGAAGTTCGTAGTACTATGCAGGGATATGCCTAGCAAGAGGCAGTATTGGCAATACTGAAAGCACCAGTCAGACAAACTGCCATAGTAGTGACAATATGGCTGCAAACAGACATCAGCCTTGTCACACTAGAAAAATGTTTATGGTGGCACAAAACATGAACAAACAGATGCCCTTGCCTACCCCTTGTATCAGCCTAAATTAGGAAAAATGCGAGCAAAATTATTCCTTTTAATAAGCCATGGCAGATGTCTGTTTGGTTACATACAGTACTATCCCCACAGCCCGGAGCAGCTCACATTCTCCAGCCACCCTGAGCAGACAATTCCAGGATGCACATTTAACACTGCAGAGCAAAGGAAACCCATGGGGCTCCCCACTCTGCACTCGCAAACACATGCCCCTCAGGCTCCTGGGGTCATTGTTCTACAGGATTGGGCCCCTGAAGGCCTGGGATGGTCCTGGGCCAGGGGCAGGCAAAATACAACCCCTGAGCCACATCCAGTCCACTAGGCAATTCCATGTGGCCCGTGGGCACCCACCAACTAACTGTACCTCACCCAGCCTACACGCCTTGCTCCCACCCTTGTGTGCAGAAGGACCCAGACCAGCCAGCAACAGTTTCCAGGCAGGGCTGCTGCTGTCTCTGCTGCAGCCACCAGGGGACCTCTTGGCTTCCCCACTATCCAGTGACTCCTTAGTGTCTCCCTGCTGCAGTGCTCACTCCAAACAGCAGATAGGAAAGCGGTGGGGGCAGGGAGAGAGGGAGCTGCAGCTTGGCGGGGGTGGGAGCATGTAGCATGGAGCTGGTGGTAGTGCAAACTCCACATTCAGGGGGGCAGCAGGAGTGCAGAGCTCAGGTGGGCAGGGTGTGGGTATGAGGGAGGGTGAAGGGTAGGGACCCCACCCATACACTCCCTCCCATGGTGCACAGCCCCCACCACCAGCAGCAGCAGTAGCGGCAGGTGGCAGGTGCTTGGGGCCCATGCAGCCATTCCCACCCAGCAGTGTGAGGCTCCAGCCAGAGCTACATATGGTGGCAAGGGGTGCAATCAGGCCAGACTACTAGTGTGTGGGGCTCACCACGGTGCATCTGCAGCTTCCAACTTTCACATGTCATGGTGGACAGCCCCGTGCAATGGAGCCCACTGCTTTTCCCACCTTGTGCAGCTGCTGAGACTCTGCCACAAGTGGCAGGGAGCCCTGCCCCCTTCTTCCAGGGAGGCAGGGAGTGGGGAAGGCAGCCGGCTCCATCCTGCGAGTGAAGGTTGAAGCTGCACCTGGGCTACAGGGAGTCCCATGTGATAGAAGTGGGTTGGTCTGGCTGTGCTCCTTGCTGCCATGTGCAGCACTGGCTGAATCCATGCACTGCCAGGCAGCAGCACCTGTGTAGGCCACGAGCACCCTGAGAACCCCCACCTGCTGCTGCTGCTGCTGCTGCCACCAGCAACAGGGGCTGTGCACCAATGGGGGAGTGTGGGGAGGTCTGTACACTCCCCCACCCTACAAACCACACATACCTACACCCTGCCCCCACAACCTCACTGCATATGTACACACTCCACAACTAACCTACACCTCCTTGCACACAGTCACCCCCCCATGCATACACGCATGCACATACACACATCTCTACACCTCACCATACATACACCCACCCTCAGCCACACCCCATATGCTCCCCCACACAACATACAAGATTAAGACATTTTTTACCCATTATGTAGTCACATCTATACACACTACACAAACAAATCATAACAAAAATATTTTTGTAATAAAATTAAAACATGTTTTAATAGGTGTTTGAATTTTAGTGTATGATTTTTTTTCCCTCATTCGGATGGCAACCAAAAGAAGTACTTCCAAGGGAAGATGGTGACCACGGGGTGGGGAGCCTGTCAAGGAGTAGGGCTACACTTGCTGCCCTCGACAGCTCACCAAAATTCATTAAGCTGCCCTCCAGCTCAAATAATTGCCCACCCCTGCTCTAAACAATATCTGTATTTGCCAATCAACTGGATCAGCTGTGCAGGGACATATCTTGGTACAGCTGATCCCGTGACAAAAATGGTATCTGTTTGTAGCCAATATGCTAGGCATAACTAGTGATGCACAAGTGATGATGCATATGCTGACAGTGAAAGGGGAGAAAGGGTCGCTGAATGAACTGTTCAAGAATTTGATGTTAAAATGCCAAATATCAGAAAGGACTAATTCTAATTTTAGATCTAACACTAGTTGCTGGGTAGCTTGGGGCAAGTTGCTTAACCTCTCTTTGCCTAAATTTGCTTTTATAAAATGACTGCTATTTATCTGTATGCACCTCACAGAATGTGTGAAGAAATGATTACTTAGAGTACAGTGAAAGTGTATTGTATGATGCAGGTGCTAAAACTGATTATTAAAACTCTGCAAATGGTATAAAAGTATTGCAGCAAAGGCATAGAATACAATTAGGCAAAATACATTTACACTAGTCAGATAATGAATTACAAAATGGAACAATGAAAATGTAGATAGGAGGAATTGCTAGCTCTTACTCTGTGCATCTTTGTGAGCAGGCAGATGGAGGATTGTATCTGATTTTCTTTTTCTTCAGAGGATCCAAAGATTTTGTGGCTTCAGAAAGGTTGTTAGTGTTCATGTTTTTCATTTCCAGGCTAATTCCTTATGCAACTTCCTTCAGTATTTTCCATATGAAACATGCCTCCTGCAGCTACAATTCTGAGAGCCAATCCTTCTTCAGGCTCATGTAAATGTTGATCCTTGATTGTCTGATGGCTTTGCATATTGCAAGATGTCAATGTGTTTTGAGCCCTGCTAAAAACTGAAGTGCCTGAGAAACACTTAAGCTACTAGATAGTTAAAACCTGTTTCTTTAATCTCTCTGTTCTGTTTCCCTATTTTGATGTCCTTTGTTTATCGTTTATACATATTGTGAATTTATGAGCTTCATATCTTTGCCAATTTACATCTGGTTGTCATTTTTCTTTTCCCTACCTTCATTTACATCTGTTACGTTCACACAGTTTCTTCTTTTGTACTGCTGAGTTCCCCCATTATTCTTCCTTTTGAAGTAATTAAACAACATGTTTCTAATGCCTGACTGTTTTAAAACAATAGAAACTGCATCAAGCAATTGAAAAAGTCTTCTAGGATTGTAATAACAAAAAACCCCTTGTAGCTATTCACTGGGTTGAGGATGAATTTGGTTACAAATACAGTGAAATTCAATTTAATCTAATCTTTGACCTTGGTAGTGAGTAATCCAGTAAAAAAATGGGTAAGTTTATGTTATTAAGATACTGGCTGTAAAATCATTGCTTATAAAAATCTAATCTTTTTTAAACATTAAAATTAATGATTGCAATCCAATATTCAGAAATCTATTACTACTAAATCTTTACAGAGTAATAAATACAGAATAGATGCAATAGACCTTTTGCCCTTCAAAAATAATATTTCAACTTTTGTAGTGAATTATTATAGCTTGTTTTTTTCTTTTGATTTGACATATTTTAAAAAAACCAAAATAAATCCTCAGTATTTTCAATATTTTCTAAAGGGTTTTTGTAATACTCCTAATACTTGTGTCTGCTTATGAAACAGTTTTGCTACTAAGAATTACTTTCCTCTGAAAGTTAGCTACACAACTTTTAAAACCACACAGCAGTATGTAGGCTGAAATGGTGTCTTAATGAGTTATTTGTCTTTAAACAAATAAAATGAATTTTTATGACATCAGTGATGAGTCTTTTTGGAAGTATTATTCATTACTAATTCCCTGATTGCCTAAATATATAAAACTGGAGATTAATCTTCACTCTTCTTTTTAATTCTTTAAATTAAATAGCAAAAGAAATCTCCTTCTCTAGAACTCTGGAACAAAATGTTTGTCCTAAATACATATTTGAGAATCATCGCCTGAAAAAATATGCACTCAGTACTAAGTCCATTAATTCAAGGTGAATCCTGCTACACAATTAGACAGTATCCTGGATTCAAAAGAATAGCAGCTAAAGCTGGGATAGTTAAAAAAAAAATGGCCTGTATAAAAAGAGACCAAGGCTGCCTCTTTTTTAATATTCTCTGTTTATTATTTAATATATATGCTGTGAAAACAGGCAAACTTCAAGCCCACAATTCTTTCTGATATTACTGAAGAACAAGTTCTTAGGTCATTCTCCTAGACTGAGAGCTTTCAATTTGAAAAGAAAAAAGAAAAAGAAGAATGCAGCAGTCACTCCCACAGACGTACTTCCCGTTGTTGCAGACATTTGCTGGTTCACACAATATGAAGTCTGGGGTCTGTAACTCTGTAATGACATAACAAACAGCTGAGTAAAGCAACTGGTTATTGCAGGCAGTTTTCTTCCACTCCAAGCCTTAGAGCATTCTTACCAAGGGAGAGCCAAGTTTTCTTTTCTTTTCTTTTCTTTTTTTTGTTTTTGTTTTTTTTGTTGTTTTTGTTGCCTTTCCTGTAAACAATGGATCTGTTCCAGACTGGGAAGACAGAAAAGACAATCCTTTCCAAAACTGCCTTGAAGAAGTCTGAAGTAAAGACTGTCTGGACCACCTAGAATAGCATAGATGGGTTTCAAGGCCACAAAACTGATAAATGTGGGAAGGAAAGTGGGAAGGCAGTGGAGACCAGATATGGAGATTGGGCTCATGTAGGAGATGAAGGCAGAACAAGTGCAGGAACACCAGTGATGTGTGAACCAACAGATGGGCAGAAGCAGGAGTTCTGGGATAGACAAATGTGGAAGCAGAATGGATATGGAGGCTGGGATACAGAACTAATTTGGGGGTTTAAGTCAGAATTATAATTACAGTGGTGAGGACAGACAAGTGTAAGTCTGGGCACACAGAGTGAATTAGAAATTTGGAGTTTCCAAAGAAGCTGGAAGCACTACACAATCAAGCTGCTCAGGAGAGGTCATGTATCATGGGTCAAAATCACCTTAATTAATACCTTTCAGAGAGCTGACAACACTAATTACCTCTCTGTCTCTCTCTCTCTCTCACACACACACAAGAACAGGTATGCATAGATGTTCCCAATTTCTCTGCATCTTCTGTAAATTACCTGGAGCTTAATTAAGTCAATGTCTTCCAGTTACAGATGACAAGTAGCCATTGGAACTAGAAAAAAAATCAGACAATAGCAATGCCTATAATGCCAAGTTGGCTCTGAGCTGGCTATCTAACTCCAAGGACAGATAGAAATGTAGCTGCAGCAGCACAGGGCTTAGCATGGGCTTTTTACCCCGTCTCAAATTGCAGTCCATGCTGAGCTACATTTTGTCATGACTGTATTGTTAGCAGTGTCTGAGCTAGCTGATTTAATGCCAGCTCACATCTTTCTGTACACTGCAGTCGCATCATGACCATAGATGTACTCAGTCTGCATCTTGAAAGAGAAACCTGGTGATATCAGCTCTCAAGCTAAGAACCAGCAGGCTTATATAAACCTGAACAGGAACTTTTGAATACAGCTATACAAGGACAAATTCTTAAGCATGGAATTGGTCAGAAAGTTTTAGGTAGTTTCCAAAATAAAATGCCAGTTTTATGAGGACAAAATATTTCAATAGAAACAAATTAGCTTTGATGAACCTGGGCGGAAACCTAAACAGGTTTCCAGCAGATCACTCCCTGAATGGTTGGTGGGTCTCCCCACAGATATGTTCTCAGGAAACCTCCTAAGCATATTTGGAGGCTGATTTTTTGTCAACTTCGCAGCTGTGAAATTGCAAAAAATCCAGTTCTAGTGGACAGCTGCAGGATCTGGACAGCTTCTAGTTTATGAATAACTGAAAAATATTGGTTTTGTATATAATATAAAATATAGTATATCATCTATACACACTAACACAAGTTATGGGGCCATCTTTCTTCATAGAGTTTATACATTCAATTCTAGTTTTTGTGTCCAATAATATATACTTTCTCTCATGGAACGTTAAAAAGCTAAATAACCCAAGGGAAAAGGACAGTGCGTATTCAGTACTTCAAGAAAAAATGGTTGGCATAACCAATTTGACAGGAGACCTATTTAATTGAACCAAAGCCACTCAAACTGCATTGGGATTGGTGGAAGCAGCTATTTCTAGTCCTTATAATGCTGGACCTAGAGGAGTTACAATACTGATATGTAAAAATAAATAAATACATTTTTAAAATCGTCAAATTATTTAAAAAAATCAAAGTGATTTCATGTTATTCTGAGCTAAGGTGAACAGATCAAACAAAGAAAAACATGCTTTCATTTTTTACAGAACTGAAGGAAATATCAAAATCCTGGTCACTCCCTTGGGGGGGATCTGTATGAAATTGTTGACTCCCTTAAATCAATCTCATCCAATACTTTTCTGACCTTGAGCAACAGGCCAACACTACCTTTCCTAGCTGTCAGATTTGTGTTTAGTCAACATATTGAGAGTAACAAGTCTATATTCTTTGATTACTGTGGGTTTGATTCCTTACTGTAAATTCTTGAGAGTAAATTACTTTTAAATATTCCATAATCTAGATTAATGTGTAAATGACAGCACAATGGGGAAGTTCTCAGGAGCCATTCTCCTAGATAGACTTGGAGACTTAATACTTCACTCCTCATTGCACTGTCTTTATTGTTTTCATCACAGCTGTAGGCCCCTTATAGAAATAATCATCTCATAGGGTGCATCTACATGTGCCCAACTACACAGTTGATAATGCACAATCATTTAGTACTGTCTTTAGTACTTTTTAGCAAGTACTAAATGACTGTGCAGTAACTGCGGTTACTGCACAGTCCCAACAATGCACAGGTCGTTTCCGACCCTACTGAGCAGTAGCAATCAGCTATTTGCGGAGTAGCACATTGCTATTCCGCATTAGCATTGGCAGTCACAGTTCGTGCCTGCTGACATAGCGATGAGCTACATCACCACAGCTTGCTGTTACAGTGATGTAACATCTTGTGTAGATGCATCCATAGTCCTATAATACTGTAAAACAGTGGAAGTTTATTCCAGAGGCAAAAATTATAACATACTCATTGTACCCCGGGTACACCCAAGGGTGTGCCTTGATCCCAATCACAAGGGAGTGGTGAGAGGTGAGGGTGCTGTGGAAGGGGTCATCACTACTGACTAGTGGTTCCCTCCTACTTCTGTAAGGTTAGACTTGAGACAGGATCTCAAGACTATTTATGGTATTTATTAACATATATGTATATGACATTTAGTTTTATATTTATGTATATTATATCTACACAGGGGACATTAACCAATAAGCAAGGTCAAATCCTAAATAACACTGTGGGAGAATCACACCCAACCACAAACTGCAGGAAAAACAATATATATCCACAATGAACCCACAGCTTTCCCACCCCACAATGGGGAACCTGTACTCAATTAAAGGGTCATGCAAAAAATGATAGCAGAAATGTGATTGTATCCCTAAAGAGGAGCATTTCACTCTTTCTTTAATGCAGAAAGATAGGCATCAAATGGGCCCTACCCAGTTAGGGGACCATACCATATATATAAACCAACAGAGTGTTTTTCATAAATTACTCTGCCCTATGATAGCACAATTTACCCATCATAAATAAACAGTTTCAGCAGTATCACACAATACAACATCATGATACAACATTTCAATATAAGGCACAATCATAAACAATCTTAATAACATCTATTCCTTAATATAGTTCATGACCCATTGCAAGAGATAGT
Source organism: Crocodylus porosus (assembly GCF_001723895.1). Classification (NCBI taxonomy): domain Eukaryota; kingdom Metazoa; phylum Chordata; order Crocodylia; family Crocodylidae; genus Crocodylus; species Crocodylus porosus. The sequence continues at coordinate 38,976,828 of NW_017728918.1, forward strand.
CTTCCTTCCAATAGAGTCCCTTGGCAGGTGTCCAGAAAGCACCAGGGGTCCCTCCCCAGCTTTTCTCACTCCTATCTTTCATCTTCAGCTCCCCCCGTTGCATCTCTTTTCATGCTGGGGGTGCAGCTTCACTCCTTTGGCTACCTCCTGATTGGTGGTTGGTCTCCACCATTCAAAACAGCAGAATCCCAAACCTGGGACTCAACCCAAGCTCTGAAAGGTAATCCTGCTACATCATCAAATAATGATTCTTTAGGGACCAAATAGAAAGTCTCGCAAAAAAACCTAGACTGTGATGCTTTACTGAGGAGCTAATTATGCAACTCTACAATAAAGCACACATCATACCCCATATATAAAATGAAAAAATTGCTTCTTCTTTTCAATGAGTTAATAAGGAGTCAGGGGAGACAGTAGGAAAACTCCTAGCTCATAACAGGTGTGTAGCCACAGATTAGATTGCTTAGTGATAGACCACCTGGTTAGCAAGCACTCACATCTAAGCCTGTGTGAATATCACATTTAATTTATTAACAGGATTTTTTAAACTGCCCAGTATATCTGAGAATTATCACATTTAATATATTTGGGGTGGTGGGTCAAGGGGAGCAGGGGAGAAATTTAAACTATTTGAAACAAAAATTTTTCCTATGATGTCAGACTTCAGTCATTGCCCATCTAGCATATGTGGGAGTGTAGCCAAATTTGCTTTCCTTTCTATACAGGTGATGTCTATTAGCAGTAGAATGCCCTTAATACATTGCTGTTGCTTGCAGGAGGCTGTCAGCTCCTACTGCAACATAGTTTGAGTAAGCAGACAAAGTGAGTATAACTAGATTAGCTTTATTCAGTGTCAGCCTGGTGATCTGGTTGGCCAACGGAGGGTAGAGATGCAATGGTACATTAATATAAAATGTTCCTATGCAGGCACATCTACATGTGCCCTTTACTGCACAGTAGGCTAATTTGATGTATAGTAAAGCATTACTGTCTACATCTGTGCAGCAATTAGGCCAGTGTAGACTAATTTACTGCACTACTGTATAGTCCTGTCAGATACAGATACAAGTACTAGCCAAAGGCAGAGTAAATTACTGTACTTAAATTCACATGTACATGGTAATGTCTGGATTAGTTTATTCTGTCTTAAATTGCAGTGGAGTTTATTAAGTTGCATTAATTGCACATGTACATACAAGGTGCAGCTACATATTTATTAATGCACTTTAGGTAATGTGCATTAAATTTAGTACCTCCATTGTAATGTACTAAAAAAAAGCACATTAGCTGACTTTAATGTGCATCAGCTAAAGAGCTCATTTTTCTGTGATGCTTTAATGTGCATTAAAATAGGCTAATGTATATTAAAATGCACATGTAGAAGCACTCACATAAATACAGAATTAGCCCAATCATTCATTAACACACTGTTAGTTACATAGATGCATTCCCTGTTCAGGTGTTTACTAACCAATCAGAAGGCTAATCATATGCCAAGCCCATTCTTGTAATTATGTGATTCTCACACCTAAGTTATCTTTATGTTCTAAATATTGGTAAACCATAATTTTAACTTGTTTATCCTGTCCAAAACTGAGAAACCAGTCATATAGGGCTTATCAGTGTTCCTTGCCTCCCTAATTCTTCCAGGCACTCATATTTAGATCTAGAAGCTCCCCATCATGTAGACTCAGCTCTGGCAGTTTTACCAATTTAACCCTTTCAACAAAGCTAATACACATGATTTCCAAAAAGAAATGTACATGTTGCAAAAGGATACTAATAACTAATTCAACTATTTTATTCAGAATTGTATCTTATTATATATAAAGCAACCCCTAGTTTGTCAGCTTTTTTAGTATCCTTGATTGAAGTTTTTTTATAGCAATTCATTGTGATACATCTCAGGATGTGGAAAGAGTTCTTGAAGACTCTGCTTACTCTTGAGAAAATAGCTGTGAAGGAGATGAAACATGGCAAGGTCCTGGGCAGTGATGAATTTCCAACTGAGTTTTATTTAAAAAAAAGAAGAAGAAGAAGAAAAAGGAGGAGAAAGAAAGAAATTCAGATCACTTCCAAGTTTCCTTGACATAGTAAGGGAGATCAAAAAGCATAGAACCTTATCTCCCATGGTGCATTAGACAAATGCATTAAACCCACATCTGGGAAAGATGGTGCTAACTAAAGAAATCACAGGGTCATTTCACTTTCAATTGTGTGTCAAAAGTGTTTTGCCAAAATATTGTTGGGCAACATTTAAATATATATATATTACTCAAATCATACAATTAAAGAAAGAAAGAAGAAAGGCGGGGTGGCCCTCTTTGTGAAAGAGCAGTACATGCAGGTCATGTATGATTGCACAGAGATGTCCCTTTAGACCCTCTGGGTCAAGATACAAGGGGCTTAGCAGAAGGGGACCTGATGGTGGGAGTCTGCTATAGACATCCCTACCAAGAAGAGGAGAGTAGCCAGGCATTCTCCAGGGAACTAACTGAGGCAGCCAGCACTAAAGATCTGATTGTTATCGGTGACTTCAACTATCTTGACATCTGGTGGGAAGACCATTCAACCAGCTTCAGCAGGTCAACCAACTTCTCAGCAGCTATAGGTGGCCTGTGATTGACACAGACTGTGGAGGGACTGACTATGAGTAAAGCCACTCTGGACTTGGTCCTGACCAAAGGGGAAGACATGGTAGGCACCATGAAGATTGGATGTACTCTGGGTGACAGTAATCATGATCTGATTAGATTCACCATCCACCGAAATGCTGGGAATCCTGTCAGCAGAACAGAAGTCCTAGACTTCAGAATAGTAGATGCTGGTGTACTGAGGAGTCTAGTTAGTAAGGCCCTTCACAACCAGCAACTGCATGAACTTGGAATTCAGGAACATTGGCGCTTCCTTTTAAAGCAATTCTCACTGCTTAAAAAGAGGCCATCCCCACATGGTCAAAAAGAAGGAAAGGAGCCAAGAGAACCTCTTGGCTCAATAGGGAAATAAGGGAACTTCTAAAAAAGAAAAAAGTGTACATGCAATGGAAAAATGGATCAGCATCCAGAGAGGAGTACAGTCATACAGCCAGGGTCTGCAGATATGAGATGAGGAAAGCCAAGGCATGCATGGAGATCAAGCTGGCAACAGAAATAAAAGACAACAAAAAGTCCTTCTATAAGTACTTGTGGAGCAATAAAAAAATCAAGCTCCACTGGGGACCCCTACTAGACACAGGGGGGCAGCCCACAGTAGATCTCCATGAAAAGGCAGAGCTCTTAAATACTTTCACATCAGTATTCTTGAAATCAGATGGGAACTCATCACCTGCTCAGAGGCCCACAGAATACAGGGAAGATAGCAGTCCACATGAAATCATTCCCAAACAGATGAAAAAAACCACTCAGGTAGTCTCCGGAGCAGTGAGAGACGCACGGGTGAAGCCCGCTGCGCCCCCGCTCCCCCAAAGCCCCCCAGAC
>NW_017728918.1:38980314-39006450 GCF_001723895.1 Crocodylus porosus
GCAAAAGACCCAGAGAAGGGTCAAGGGGCCAGGCACGGCGGCGGCCACCTGAGCCCCAAAGTCGGCACCGGAGAGGCACGGGGTGTGCCAGAGAGAGGCGCGGTGTTTGCCCAGAAGGCAAAAAGACCCAGAGAAGGGTCAAGGGGGCCAGGCACAGCGACAGCCACCTGAGCCCCAAGAGCGTAGAGCGCAGTGTAGGCCTGGGAGGAGGGCAACCGCCATGGAGAACGCGGCGTGGGCCCTAGAGAGGGCAAGGCCCCAGAGGGGGCAGAGAGAGCACACACAGAGAGTGTGGCGCAGGCCCAGAGGCTGGGCAACGGCCGCAGGAAGCGCGGCATGGGCCTTAGATAGGGCAAGGCCTCAAGAGCGGGGCAGCGGGTGCGAGAGGTGCGGCACAGGCCCCGGAGCGGGACAGCGGGTATGAGAGGTGCAGCACAGGCCCCGGAACAGGCCAGCGGCGGAGAGCCAGGCCCGAGGGGCGCCGGTGACAGGGCGGCGGCGGAGAGTCAGGCCTTCCCGCGGGTAAGGAGCCCGGGGTGATAGAGAGGGCACGCATAGCCCTAAGGCGGGGACATACAGCAGCACCCCATATGGAGTAGGGGCAGGACACACTTACCAATCACCAGGCAGATAAAGGCAGCCTCCTATAAACATATATTAAACAGCAAAGTCATGGCAGGTGATATTCGAGGGTGCTTGGACCACCTGAAGTGACGGTAGGGGGCGCTAGGGAGTACACGGCCGCTCCTAGGCCCCACCCACGCACACCATCTTTAAGAAAGGGAAGAGGGACAACCCTGCAAACTATAGATTGGTCTGACTTCGGTCCTCAAAAAAATCTTTGAAAAAATTGTCAAGGAGGCAATCACAAGATCATAACTGGTGGGGTACTGTGAAGCAACTAGCATGGCTTTGTCAAGGGGAAATCATGTCTAATAAACCTGGCATCCTTTTATGACCAGATAACTAACCAGCTGGGCTTGGAACATGAGGTTGACATCATCTACCTAGACTTCAGCAAGGCCTTTGATACTGTTTCCCATGAGATTCTCTCAGTTAAGTTGGAGGGTACTGGCCCAGACCAGTCTACAGTGAGGTGGGATGGCAACTGGCTCAGAAGCCATTCCCAGAGAGTTGTAATCGATGCGATAGCCTCATCCTGAAGGGATGTCTCCAGTGGAATCAGTGCTTGGGCCTATGCTCTTTAACATCTTTATCAATGACTTAGATGAAGGAGTGGAAAGTGCAATGATTAAGTGTGTGGATGACACCAAGCTGTGGAGAAATGTGACCACATCCGAGGACAGGGTAAGGATCCAGGGTGACCTTGACAGACTGGTCCTATGGGCTGAATACAATCAGATGAGGTTCAACAGGGACAAGTCCTGGGTCCTTCACCTGGGTAGGAAGAACCTTTACCACAACTATGTGATGGGTGGTGGTCCACTGACTGGCACTGCATCTAAAAGGGATCTCTAGGTGAAATTAATCAGAGGATGAATATGAGCCAACAGTGTGATGAAGTTGCCAGCAGGGCAAATAGAACTCTAGAGTGCAGCAGCCAATGTGTTGTGAACAGATCCAGAGAAGTGCTCCTCCCTCTCTATTTGGCATTGGGGAGGCCACAGCTGAAGTACTGTGTCCAGTTATGGGCACCACACTTCAAGAAGGATAAGCTCAAAAGGGTACAGAGAAGGGCAACCTGTATGATTAGAGACCTGGAGGATAGGCCGGAGGATAGGCCCTATGAGGAGAGACTCCAGGAACTGGGTTTGTTGAGTCTGAGTAAGAAAAGACTCAGAGGTGATGTGATAGCCACCTACAAATATGTCAGAGGTGAACACCAAGATCTCAGGGAGCAACTCTTCAGAAAGGCCCCCCTTGGGAGGGCAAAGACCAATGAGTATAAGCTAACTGAGGAAAATTTAGGTTAGACATAAGGAAAAACTAATTTTCTTTAAGGGCATTTCAAATCTGAAACACTCCCAGCAGAGGTGGTGCAGTCACTATCCCTGGAGGTGTTCAAGAGGAGGTTGGACAATCACCTCGTTGAGCTCATTTGAGTCTAATTACCTCCTACCCATTGTAGGGGACCAGGCTTGATGATCTTACAGGTCTCTGCTGGTCCTTCTATTCTATAATTTTATGAAACCAATCTTTAGATTTTATTAAATCTATAGATGTGATAGAAAACTCATCAATACTATTGTCAAGTTACAGCACTTGAGGTAACTTTGGTTGTTAGGCAGTGAAAAGGTTTTTGATGGAGATGGCTCAGATTATATCTTTATGTCAGAGATGGTTCAGATTATATTTTTATGTGATTGGATCTTTTTGTTGTTCCACTTTGTCACCACAAAGGCCATTACCGAAACTTTGTCACCCATCAGAAGTGTTTGGGCAATTTTCTGGATATAAGAAATGAAAATCAAATAATTAAAACTAGTTTGAACTCAATAATCAGGCAGATCATTAACATGATAAGTAAATAGATAGTTACTCCCTCAGCATGTAGAGAGGAATGAAATCAGCATATGTGCTCAGGAGTCTCTCACTTTAATTACGCTAACTTGCTTCAAATAGCTCAGGCATTAAAAATCAATCCTTAAAAAAACTGATCATGAGGGAAATCAGAAAACCAAATGGTAGATAGATGTTATCAACCATCTATAAATCAAGCTGAGAACTGATGGTACCCCTTAATGTCTTTCAGAATAATTATAAGCCTATTTCATTGGTACTCATCCTCATTCTATTGTTTAACATGTTGATACTCTAACATTCTTAATTACTTGTCTTCTAGACAAATAAGATGGAAGAATGGGACTTGGGGACTGTGAAAAATGAGGGAAATTAAGATGAACGGACTCTTTGGAACGCGGGGGAGGAAGAGAATGCAATGTTGTAATACTCAAGAAAAGAAAAACAGGATAGAGCATACCTTTGAAAAGGGGAAACTGAGACTTCCTGGAGTCCCCCCTGCCCCTCAGGGTTCTGCCCTGCCCACCCTCACCCCTGCTTTCTGGCTGTTCTCCCAGGGCAGGCAGCATGGGCTGCCAAAAGTAAGTGAGGAGTGGGGAGGGTGGGCAGGCAGTGAGCAGGCAAGTGGGATGCTAGGGAGATGTAACAAGTGGGTGCCCCGGGGCTAGTGTAGACACTGGCCCACACACTTATCTAGGGCTAAATTCCTGCCTGCCTTTCCTGCCATGCCTTTGTTGATGTCTAATTATTTTGTTCCAAGGAGGAAAACTTCCCATTCAATTGCTCTGATGCCAAGGGTGTATACATGACTCTGGATCTTTCCTTATGCTGTCTCCCATGCCTTGCAGCTGGCATCCATATCTGGCATTACACCCCCGTCCCTTACCTGGACCATCACTCGGCCTCACCCAGCCTACTTACACTGGGTCTCTCATCCCACACATACATTCTACCCCCTTTTGGGCCTCATGCCTCATTGTGGAACTGGGTACTGTCTCAGGCCGTCTTCTCTGGCTTGGACCCTGCCTCAGGCCTCACTCCAAGAGCCTGGGCCATGTGCTTCATCTTCAGGGTATGTTCCCTTAAGGCTTTCTCCTGCATGGGGTTACACACAAGGCAGCAGGGGCTGAGGCTTTCTGGCGTCCCATACTCACCCTTCACTGGGGAGGCACAGGTGTGGCATTTTCTGGAAACTGCCCTGCCACAAGCAACCTCACCACACCATCCAGCCCCATCAGAGTGTAGTTTTAGAACATGCCCCAGGACCTCCACCATCCCCATAGTTTCTGCCCTGTAACTTCAAGATATTCTGTGAGCAGCAGCTCCAGCCAGGTGATGTTCTTCCTCCGGCTGCTTGCAGCAACTGCTGTCTCTACTGTACAAGGCCTGCTCTTATCTCTTACAGTTGGACCCTCTTCCCAATCAGGCAGCCTCCTGCTGGCCATGTGAATCCTGACTGAGAGTGCAGTCACCTGCAGGCTGCTCTACTGCCTGCCCACACCTGTTCTGAGTGACAGGCACAATCTGTGCTCTGTCACAGGAGGCCCTGGGGAAAGTGGGTGCAATCTAAGCTGGGGGTCAGTGGGATATGTTCACTAAAGTGCAGCCTAGAGTGGCTACATTGTAGTGTAACCAGACCTGGTTAACACAGATCAGAGATAATCCTGCCCTGGAATGGTATAGCTTAGAGCTGCCTAATGAGTACTTAAAACTAGTTTTATGTGTCAAATTGTGGAAAATCCAGCTAGTAGGAGCTCCAGGGGTTGCACAAAATTACCTTGTAAAGGAATGAAATTGGTCATCCAACTGGATATATCCCATTCAACAAAAAATTATCTCCAGAGTACACTGCTCCTTCCCTGTAAAATTTTACAGAAGTAATTGATGTTGAAGGTTTGAGAGCAAAGCACAGTTGCACATATGTTTTGATCATTCCCTGTTCTTTCAAGATTCTGTGATGGCATTAAAATGAGACTTAACCTGATCCTTGCAACTTGACTTGAAATTAAAGCAAATGGCTGTGGACAAAGTTATATACCCAACATATGGAGGCTAGAACTGTACCAAAGGGAAGGCCTTCTCAGAGTTTTTACTGGTTACAAGATGTTAAATGTTGTATATTAGAAAAGTAAATTCACCCAACACAGGAGGCCGGTCTAATAGACTGACAGGCCTGAGTGCCTAAGAAAGGATTTTTATAATAAGGTCAAACCTCAGAAACATATGAGACCTTTTAGGACAGTTTCCTAAAACTGAAACCTTCAGGTGAAATAAACAAAGAGCAAAAGATAAACCCAGAAAAGTTTTTTTTTCCTTCCTTCCTTTATTTATTTCTCTTTTTCATCCCAATCTGCATACTGTTCTTTTCTTTCTTCCTATGCCATGACTGGTCTGGGCAACTGGGCAGGCTTGGTGTCAGACTGCGACGCCCAGCTCATGCTGCTTTTTGATTTTTTCTTTGTGTGAAAAGTTGAAGGGTTTGTCATGTGTATGATTGGATGGAGCAAGGTAGGAATTATTTGTTTATAGAGAGCTTTGGTCTATACAACCATGTGGCTGGTGTCCCAACTGCATAATGCCATGTTAGGCACGATATGTAATACAGCAAAAGTGTCTGTCACGGTGTGATGTTATGAACGTAATGACATGGTGCTCTTGGTTTGATCGTATTTTGTTTGTCTTTGCTTTGTATATTGGACCTGGACCCCAGAGGGGCCAACTTTTTGTACCCCAAACCCCTGAATAAAGTAGTTAAAAAGTCAAAGTCTTTCTTTCTTTCAAAATGGCCACCGACAGCAGTATCTGTTCAGAGCTCTGAGAGCTTCTCCCATTTTGTGAGCCTTTCTCCTTCTCTTGTTTTGTTTTCCCTCACCTAGACAGTCAAAGAACCACTGGAGGGTTGCACAACATATACATAAATGGTTCCCAGAACCAGAGACATTTGTGGCACCTGCTAAGGCCACAGCAGTGGCACTGCACTCCACTGCAGGGAGGCAGCAATATAGTTTTTGCTTAAGCAAGCTTGTGGGTGATGTTGGGCACTTGTTGAGAGCAGTGCTAGCTGGCAAGCTGTAGGCCTGGTTTCTTTTCCTGCCCTGCATGCTTGCTTCTCTCTGCTGTTCCTCTTTGTTCCCTTGGCTTTGCCTATCCCCCCTTTTTTGCACCTTTCACACATGGCTGCCACAAACTTTGGTTCACTCAATGCCAATGGCTACAGAGACCATGTGAAATGGATGGCACTGTTTGATTTAATAGATTTCATGGATTTCATAGACATTAGGGCTGGAAGGGACCTCGGAAGATCATCGAGTCCAGCCCCCCGCCCAAAGGGCAGGAAGTCCTGCATCAAAAAAAGCTGCATGTCACCTTTCTGCAAGAAACCCATACTTATGCAGCTAATCAAGCCAACTGACATGCCACCTGCAAAGGCCATATGTTCCTGAGCCATGACACCTCTCTCAGAGCAGGAGTTGCAATTCTCTTATTGTCACAGCTGATGCCTGACTCAGCAGTAACCCAAGAGGTCATCCCTGACCACCTGCTAACCATTCATATCGCATTGGCACAACATTGCCTTCTCCTAATTAATATCTATGTGCCCACTGTTGGGCAAGAATGAACAGCCTTTTTTGAGACCCTGGCTGAATTTTTCAGGAGTGCAGCTGACGATGATGACCATCTTCTCATGGGTGATGACTTTAATTGCACGGTCAATGAATGGCATGACCAGAATGGGCCAAAACTCCATCCATCCTCAGCCCAGCAGCAGCATACAGCTTTGGAGGCAGGGGACCTTGTGGACATCTGACACCAAGCAGTATACCTGGAAAAAGGCAACTGCTGACAGGATTGCCATGTCACGCCTTGACTGCTTCTATGTCACCAGGCATTGCCTGCCAGTCCTGCATGGCAACTGCTTTATTTCATCCAGACTCTTGGATCACAGTCTTATTTGCTGTGAGATGAGTCTCCTTGGCAGAGTGCATTTGCATTCTTGGGCAACATTTTTGTGCTTTAAGACCAGCTTGCTGCAAGATCCTCACTTTTGTGAATGCTTTACCTATTTCTGGCAGACATGGGAGACTACAAGAACTTCCTAGCCCTCCTGGAAGCAATGGTGGGATGTGGGGAAGGCACAGATCAGAGCTTTTTTTCCAGCAATACAAACAGCTGGCAATGAAAAAACTCCACCACCCTGTCCAGGCAATGGAGGAGGATGTAGCAAAGCTTGAGGAAGCCCTACATGATGCTGATGGAGACACAGGACTGCTTGAGAGCCTTAGGCTTCAGAAGAAGCACCTGCGAGAGCTGGTGGAGGGTGGAGCCTGAGGAGTGAGGATTCACGCCCACTGCCAAGAGCTGACAGAGGCTGATGCCTTGATCCAGTTCTTTTTCAACTTGGAAAAATGATGGGCCCTGCTGAAAATTCTTGACCATCTCAAAACTCCAGACAGCTGGCTACTCATGGAATCTGTTGAAATATGCCATCACACTGTAGCCTTCTATCAAGACCTGTATAAGGCTGAACGTCTTTTTCCAGAGTCCACTAAGCACTTACATGATGGCCTTCCCAAGCTGTGCCTAGTGCTAGCCAAAGTACTTGAGCAAGGGCTGTGTTACACAAATTGCTAACTGCTCAAATCACGAGCGAGACTTTATAAACGGGGATAAGGCAAGGTGCCACATTTATTGATTACATGAGTTAGACATAGAGGTTCAGGCACACCGTTCATATACACACACACAAATCATCTTACACATCATTACACACAAGCATACACATACACAAAACAACCATTCCATCCACACACACACCAGATATAGCTACCAGCAATAGTTGCTCAATATCAGCCCAGGGTGGCCAACTGGGCTTATTCAGTAGATGATGATTATTTGAAGATAGCAGATTTAAAGATAACAGCTGGAGCGGGGTGAACAGATGCATCTGTGCTCTGATGAAACAGCAATACAGAAAGAAACTCACCCAACTTGGCATTTTCAAAGTGTTCTTTTATAGGGATTAGCATCCTTTGTTTCAGTGCTTTGGGGTTTCTCCATACCCAGCTTCTGTTTTTGTGATTGTTCTTCTTTTGTCTTCAGCTTATCTTATCCTTGGAGTGTTTTTGTTGTCCATCTCACAGAATTTCTTCTTCTGTTATCTCCTTTGTGCCTTCGAGCTTCAAAGGGATTCTTCAGCCGTTTGTTAGTTAGTTAGTGGTTGGTAACTTATATTTGGCGCCTTGTTGCTTATATAAACAGATGAATCTTCTTCTTCCGTCTCTATGCCATTCTCTCACCATTTACCATTCTCCTGTCTCTATGCATTCTCTCACCATTTACCCTTTTACATATAGTCAGACATAAAGGCTATGCAGAGTTCATTCATTTTTGTCAAGCAGAAGGATACAAAATGGGGTTTTCAGGTTGCTTACAGGACAAGACTAACATAGTTACATTTCACTATTACTACACTCTATGTTAACATCAGCTACATTAGTTCAGTTCATGCTACAGCTGCCCCTGGAGGAACTCACGATTGCAGTGGGGAACCTCACTATAGGCAAAGCCCCAGAGCTCAATGTGCTGCCTACTGAGTTTTATAAGACCTTCTGGCCTCTCCTTGGCCCCTGCCTGTTGCGCATGTTTCATGAGAGTCTTGCTGATAAAATCCTGCCTGTCAGCTGTTTCCGGGTAGGACCTTGGCTGCATTAAGAACTGGCGGCCAGTACCTTTCTGTGCGGTGACTACAAGATTCTGGCAAAAGCCTTATCCCATTCACTGTGTACTGTCATAGCCTCAGTTATTGGTTCCAAACAGAGCTACTGCATGCCAGACAGGAGCATCTAATATGATCTGTTCCTGCTTTGTGACCTGATGGAGTGGGCTGGCAGGATCCCTATAGAGGCCAGCCTGGAACTTGCATGGACAGGGTATGCTCAGCCAGATGAGATGGGGCTGTGAGTGGGTGGACAGCATCCAGGAGCAGGACAGGTGGGCAGGGGCCAAGGCCAAGGCTGGGACCAGGGATTCTTCTGGAATCCAACAGGGATGGGACTGGAACTGGGACCAGAGCCAGGATCCTGTGGTGGTAACAGCATGGGGCCAGGGCGCAGGCTATTGCTATGATCTGCTGCCTGCATGTCCCTGTAATGGTTGCCAGTTCTCTGGACAGAGGCAGTTGGGAGTGGATCACAGCTCTGCCATGGCCCCAAGCTCCTGGCACTGCTTGCCTATCATGCTCCAAGACAGTGCTCCCTGCCAACCTATGGCCCCATCCCATTCAAGCATGCCTAACATGTGCCGGTTCCTGGGCTGGTCTCCATTGAGATTGCTGGGTGCTGACAGTGTGGGGCTGGGCCCTAGGGCAGAGATATTTAAGGAATGTTGGTGAGCTTTGGTCAGTGTGTGAAGTTGGGAGATGGAGGAATTGCTGATCTGATCTGGCCTGGCACTACAGGAGGGTGCTGACCTGGCCCACAACAGCTAACCAACACTCGCTAACTGGCTCTCCAGCCCCCAAAACCATTCCATTTGGCAAAGTTATGTACCTACAATTTTCTCACAGTTACTGGAGATATTTCAGAGATGCCTCAGAACTATTCAAATTTAAACACTTAGGAGTTCAATACAGGGAATGAAAAATGATCAGTGCCTCTAAAAAGCAACTCAGGTAGCCTTCAAAGTTCTGAGAGGTTCCTTCTTAGGATCCAAATTCATGCTGTCCATTAGTACTTTCCTTGTTTCACTTTAAAGAATAACTGCTTACTGATTTCTGAATTTAGGCACTCTCGGTCTAAAAAACCAAAAATAGTCTGCTCAGACCCCTGCCGGTACCCCGGGGAAGGGCAAGCAATATCACAGCACAAGGATTAATGGATGTCTGTTAGTGGATCAAGCATTGATGGGCACTAACTGTGATGCTGCTGCTACATCTCTGTAAATTAGCAGTGCAGAGAATGCTTGCATGTGCAGTGCTTGCGATTTGTAGTGCCACAGGTGGGTCTGTAGTGCCTGTGCATAAGTGTGCACACCTATGGGGATGTGTCCTAAGGTGTTACCCCCCCTACAACATCTCACTTCAGATTCATGAAGCTAATGCTTCTCTCATCATTCCATCTTCTAGTACTGTTTTTTCTGAAGGCATTAGTGCCTCCTTTGAGTCATTTTAAGTTCCTTGCCACCAATTTCACCTTCAAAACATGTATTTTAGGTAACTATCACCTTGGCTCTGAAAGAACTTCATGAACTTATGGCAGAGTCCCAAATACCTTGCCTCATAAGGACAAGCTGATATTAAGACCTCATGCAAACTTAATGCCCAAGTTTCTAGGTTTCACTTAAACCAGTATTTCCCAACTTTTTTTCCCCACTCCCTGCAGCTGGGAGTGGAGTGCAGCAGTGGCAACCCAGGGGTGGGGCAGGAGTGGGGGCAGGGGAGCTCCCAGCATGTGGTGTGGCTTGCCTTTTCTGTGAAGCACCACTAGCATTGCCCCTCTGACCCTCCTTTGAGTTGTGACCTGTGGTTGGGAACTGTTGACTTAAACCAATCAATTAAATTACTATGCTCTTCCCAAAACTGCATTCTGTTGGAAGAAGAAATAAAATACATTCACTGATCTATATAGAACCCCTCAGTATTTTAACTAAAAGGCTCAAATCTTTCAGAAGTTACTATCTGTATTTGTTGTTCTTTTTGTCTGTACTTTCATTGCAAGGCTATCCAAAATAGCTAATGCATTACAAAGTCAGTAGGGTTTCCAAAATAAATGAAAAAAGACTTTTTAATTTTCTGTATGGAAGAGAAATAATCATATTGTGTAGCTGGATGTTGTTTGTCATTCATTTCATTTCCATGACAACAGAGCAACAGCATATTCATGTATTTTGCAATTAATAAATAAGAAATCTATTTTTCCCATAATGGCTGGATACATTTATGAAGTTTTCATTTCACCTAATCATAATGAGATTCTTCAAAACATAACCAAGATAGAACTACCTTAACAGCCTTGTCATTTCAATTTTCCACACACTTCCTTTGTGTGTGTCCTATATACCAGTGAAGCTTCAACTCATTAGCTGACTGCCATAAGTTATTAGTCTGTAACATTGCTCAGTCTTAAAAAACTGTAAAACATAATAAAATGGGAGAAAACCACAAATAAGAATAATAGCTTAGAGTCACTTCCAGATTTTCAGTCTCTGCAAGATCTCCTGGTTCATTTACCTAAGTTGAGTTGAAAGGGAATCGCCATCCTAGTAGAATCCATCTCACTCAATAAATTGCCCACAGTCACCATGAAAACCAGACCTGTATTACTAAACACAATGAACAACATTACCAACTTTTCTTTATTATCCACTAGAAAGATTAAGAAATGTCCAGGATTAAAAGCTAGCATCACAATAATTAAAGAACTTCTAGGTGTGCAATATGTTTACATTGAGCATTATAGCACTACATGTAAATTTAACTTGATCTAGTACATACCCAAGTGAAACTTAAGTGGGATTTAGGCATGTGAATTCCAAATAATGATTCAGTTTGTGTATGTTCCGCAAACCACAAAGTTAAGCAAGTGCCTGAACTCAGGCAGTACTTCTATTTTGGATGAAGCAGTGCCCTGGGCATCTTCACTTAGGCTTTTCTGCATGCTTAGGAATATTATAGGGTGGATTCAGAAATGCAGCTCCCTGTTGTGACTCAGAACACTTTGCAGGAAACATTCTTAGTTACAGTGATCCCGTGGATGAAACAGAAGCCTGCATCTGGTTTCCCTGAGTAATGGCCCCTCCTCTCTCCCAGCCTGTCCCTGTTTCAGAATGGGAGGGGGGAATTTGAAGAGATGGAGCTCCTTCTAGGGATTTCCCAGCCAGTGCTCCAGGGGGCTCCAAGACACTGACCCATCCTCCAGTGAGGGCTGGAAAAACCCCAGACTGGACTCCCTCCACAGCCTTTCTTCCATCCCATTCTGAAAACAGCTTAAGGTTGGGAGGCAGCACAGACAGAAGTTAACAAAGGTGCTATGTTTTGAAACGTCTTCATCTGACTGCTCAGGATATGAGGGTTTAGATTTTTGCCTAATTGGCCATTTTTAAGAAGTCTGCAGCCATGCATTTGTGTTTGGTCATGGCTACATACAGATTGGGTAAAAATTATCACTTCTGTCTGCACCCTAAGTCCTATATAAGTTCTAATTTTAAAAGAGTTCTGGGCTCTAATCTCCATTCCCAGGATAGTTTCTGCATTTAACATTAGAATCACTGGTTAAAAAATAGAAATAGCCTTGGGATCAGAGACTGGAACTGAGAAGTCTGCCCCCCCTATCACTTCAGAAGATTTTTTTAACCTTTATATTGAAAAAGTATCTACTATCCTCAGTTAGGATCAGGTCCTTTCTGTGTTATGCCCCAAGAAGTACAGCTCCAAGCTGTAACTCAGAATGATTTTTGCAAAGCATTCTGAGTTATATTACCCCAGACCAAACAGAAGTTCACTGTTGCTTCCAGGGGAGAGGGAATCAAACTGCAGCTGGGAGCCTGCCGCCAGGTTCTCATAGCAAGTGCTAAACTGTTTGCCAGTGCTTCTTGTTTTCAGAATAGGAGGGGGAAATGACAGTGGAGGGAGCTCATTCTTCAGCCTCCCGAGCTGGTGCTGAAGGTCGGGGTGAATTGGAGCCCCCCCCCACCTCAGGGGGGCTACAATACATCTGCCCCATGCTCTGGGAAGGAAGGGCGAAAACCCCCCAGACAGAACTCCCCCTTCTCCCCTTCCCCCCTCCCATTCTTAAAACAGTGACAGGCTGGGAGCTCTCCAGACACAAGTTACAAAAGATGGTACATTTTGTAGTATCTGTATCTGATACCTTATACAATGAGGGGTCAGATTTAGACAAAATTGGTCATTTTTAAAGCTGTTTGCAGCTGTGCATTTGTGTTTTGTCACAGGTATAAACTGTTTTCTATGGCATGATCAGGCAAAAAATGTCACTTCTGTCTCCACTCATGGATTATGAAGTTCTGGAAAAGAAGAGGGCACAATCCAGTACAATTGCTTTGGTTCTTGTAGTTAGTACTGGAATGACTTGGATGAATAATGAGCAATGAGCAATAAGCGGGCAGATGGTAGTACAGGTCTATTCACAAAAAGTAGCTTTTGTCATAAAATTGGTAGTGACATTGAATATGAGCCTGCCTGCTGCAATTCCTGCATACTTGGCACTCTTTTAACTACCCAAGGCATATTGTTGCCATTCAACATAGTTTATATCTACCTCGGTGTTTATATTCCTTTCTCTTCATGGCTAAGTTTTGATAAATTATTCAGTACAATTCATGCACTTACATATTCTGTTAGGATAGTAGTATTCAAACTTTTGTGTCCACGTGCCAGGTAAGAAGCACAGGACAAGTCCACAAACAGAATAGAGCACACTGCCCCAGGCTCAGGCCTGCCTCAAATTGTACCCTACACAAAGGGATCGAGCCCCTCCATGCTGTCCCTACCCACCTGTTTTGGGCCCAGTGGCACTCAACTCAGCCCTGCACACTGGGATTGGGTGCCTGATCCCCCACCTAAGGCTCAGGATTCCCCATGGGTCCAGATACATGATAGGGGAACAGTGCCACTGTGCCCTGCCATCAAGGTTGGACCCATGGGGGGCCTTGCAGGTGAGATGACATGGCAGTGTGGGCCAGATCTGGCTAGTGGGCAAGAGATTTACCACCCCTGCTATTAGGGGGTCTTTATGAGCAATTGCTACATATATATCCCCAAAACATGCAATTTTACATAACCTATCTCTTTCTGAACATGGTGTTTGGCAATTTGTCCTTTTGGTCCACCTGTAATTTGTCACGGTAAGGTTTCCAGGACATTACTAAAGATGAGAGTGAGCCAGGGAGCAACCAGCTATCTCCGGGTCCTTGAGGGGTCTTGTAGGGATGGAGTGCCCTTCAATCAAAATGGTGCAGAAAGCACAATCTGGGTGGTGACTGTCTGGCTTGTGGCGGGTATGATGATGCAGATGGGAGCTACAGGCTTCATAAGGTCAGGACCATGACTGAGGCTAGGGGGGATGGGCCTTGACCTGCCAGGTCAAAAGGGGATGAGGGGAAAAGGGACTGAAAGGAAGCCCCAGCAGCATCCTTTTAGCATCCAAACTAAGTTATTTTGGTTACACCATTGCAGTGTATATCCATACAAAAAACTCTCATTACTAAGAGCAAATATAAATAATGTAGCAAGACGTTGTCAAACTAAGATTAATCGCATGCATTTCTCTTCTGTGATTTTTTTATTATTTGCAAAAGGAATTGGTTGATAAAGGGAAACTTTTCCTTACAAAATATGACACTAATAATAAACAAAAGTTCTTCTGTTACCATAATGTGACAAATAAATAATACATCATAAAAATAACTACTGTTACAAAATTATATAAAGAAATAGAAATAGAAATATGGATGTTCAAGTTCTCTACATACTATATTATGTTATTGGTCTTGCCATCCTCTGAAATGTGACAGATGAAAGTTATACCTTGACAATTAACAAAAGCTTTTCTGTCTACATACAACAAATGAGTTCTAGAAACCTATCGTTTCAGGATTTAAAGTGAGTATATTTTGAATAAGTAAATTCAGAAGAGAACTTTGTGTCTGCTTAGAATCTGTCAACAGACAGGATTCAAATCCTGTATTGCATTTGTTTGAATATGATTAATGGATGTACATTAATGAATAGTAATTAGTGAAATGACCTAATTTACAAATAGAAGCATATATTAAAACACAATACCCTTTTCTGGAGATGCACAATTTAGTATAGGTCATGCTGCTGTTTGTCATGTTTATAAAATAATGAAAGGTTTTGTTATAATTTGGAGATGGGGAGCACCACATGTGCATGTTAGATATATTTACTTAAATATTCTGAACATTTCTTAATTTTTCTTAGAGAAGGAGACTATCTGGCTAACTTCTAAATCAGTGCTGGAATATACATATATACACTAGGGCGGTGCGAAATTTCACCCGGTGTTTCATTTTGAGGCTGTTTCAATGTGATTCGAGCTCAAAACAGCGAAATCAAAACTAAATAAAAGCCTTCGAAACAGTTTTGAAATGAAACAAGGGCACTCAAAATGTTTTGAGTTTTGAAGCTAAGCTTAGTTGGCTTCAGTGCTGGTCCCAACCAGTAGTGCCAGCCTCCTGTCATCCAGTAGGCAGATCAGGGTCTCGCCTGCACCCCTGAGGGGGTTGCGAGGGCTGTGCCAGACTGCTCCTGGGGATTTGGGTCCCCTATCTGCCTCCTGGATCACAGAAGGCTGGCGCTACCGCCCAAGAACCCACACTCAGCACCAAGAAGACAGGTACTGCCTCTGGCCCCAGCCATCAGCACCAGCCTTCTGTGATACAGGAGGCAGATCAGGGAACTGCACCCCAGGGCACAGCCCCTGTAGCCCTCCCATGAGTGTGGGTGAGCTCCCAATCTGCCTGCCAAATGAAAGGAGGCTGGTGCTGCCAGCTGAGGCCAGTGGCAGCGCTGATCTTCCTGGTGCTGGGTGCAGGTACCCAGGTGGTAGCACCAGCCTTCTGTAATCCGGGAGGCAGAGCAGGAGCCTGCATCCTCAGGAGCAGTCTGGTACAGCCCTTGCAGCCCTTCTGAGCCCCTGATCTGCCTGCCAAATGACAGGAGGCTGACACTGCTGCCTGGGAGCCCGCACCCCATGCCAGGAAGACTGGTGCTGCTGCTGGTCCCAGCCAGCAGCACCAGCCTCCTGTGATCCAGCAGGCAGATCAGGGGCTCGCCTGCACCCTGTGAGGGCTGCAGAGGATGTGCTGGACTGCTCCCGGGGGTATAGGCCCTGATCTACCCGCTGGATCACAGGAGGCTAGTGCTGCCGGCTGGGGCCAGCAGCACCAATCTTCCCAGCACTGACTGCAGAATAGCCTACTGGTGAAACATTGAAACAGCATTGAAACAGCGAAATTGTTTCAACAAAATGAAATGGATCAGTGCTTTTGAAACAAAACAAAACTTGAAACGAAACACCATTCTTCTGAAATGCCGAAACAGAAGTCAAAGTGACACAATGCTGTTTTGCACAGCCCTATACACATGCAGTATAAATTATTATAGACATGATATAACCTATTCTTATTGAACTCATATTGGAAAACATAGCAAAAGATGAAGAGACAGAATGCTTTCATTATTCCCACATGATAAAATCAGTCGGAACTACTACAGTCTTAGGCCTTGGTCTTGCAAAACCCCCCTTTTTTTTTTACTAACTGGGTACATCTACACATCCAGTTAAGCCAGAGTAATAAACTCAAACACAGTTGATGATAGACAAAACTGCTCCCAGGCACAGCATTTAAATGTGTATCCAGGACCGCAGTAATTTAAGCTGGAGTGGAGTAGCCCCAAGCCAACACTGGGCCCTGGGGATCAGCCCTGGCTCTGGGTTGTGGTGTTGGGTAGTGGAGGGGCTGGTTGGGGGCACGAGGGTGCTACAGTACCAGGCTAGGCAGCCCCTGCAGTGTAGTAACCTCATGCCCCAGTCAGCCCCTGTCACAGTTTATATGTGTGGTTGATCACACATAATTACTCAGTTATAAGATAGTACTGCCCCCAGCAGTACTGTCTTAGGGCAAACTTAATTAATCTACTGCATCCTAATATTTTCACACATGTAGACACTTTACTGAGGACCTAATTAGTCTACTCCACAGTAAAGAGCACGTGTAGATGCACCCACATATATCAAATTATTCATGCACTGGGATTTGTGTGATTAGAACCTTAATGCAATAATAATGCAATTGCCCATTTTTGAGCATTTTAAATCTATACGGAGCTTCGCTCATTTACCAAGTAGTCCCAAACAAACCTGTCATTCTCAGTGGCCTTACTTCTTCCTCAGGCTTTCCCATGAGATTCAATGGCATTGGTGATATCTCCTGTTATTTTAGTCTGTCTAAATAAAGTAGTGTATAATTATTTTCTCCTTTAACCTATACAAATGCCAGCTAGTGTGGTAATCAGCTTCAGCCACTTCTGAAGCTGATTGATCATAGATTAAATTGACTTTTGCTAGGAGTTATTAGAGAATGGCTATACTACAGCAGCAGTGTATAATAGCAAGGATATACACCCTGGCTTCCAGCTCCTGCATGTACTCTATGGGCATTTTCCTGTGTGCCCTATGGGTTGGGGAGGTGATCTAATTAGAGCACCTCTGAGAGCCACTCTAATTAAAGCACTTGCAGCATCTTGAGTATCACCATTCCCACACTTCAAAATGCCAGTGGGGGTGTTTTAACTAAAGGTCATTCAATGCTCCTGCCACCATTTTGAAGTATAGGGAAGCTGATACATGAAATACGGAGGCTGGGTGGAGCATTCTAATTAGCATGCTCCAGCAGACTTGATTAATCAAATCTGCTCTGATGTGCTGAAATTGCAGTGTATCTGAAGGGTGGTTATAAGAGGATGGAGGTTGCCACAGAGGGCAGGACAAGGGAAAATAGTCTCCTACTGCAGCAGAAGTTTAGATTGGATATTAGGAAGATATTTATCATTATGAAGGTGGTTAAGCATTGGAATGGACTATCCATCCTTGGAATTTTTTAAGACCAGTTTTTACAAGCACTAAGCTAGGATGATTTCGTCAGACTGATCCTGTCTTGAGCAAGAGGTTACAGAAGATAACTGTCAGAGGCTGCCTCTAGCCCCACTTTCCTTTTGATTAAAAATCCTGTTCATGCTGTTCAAAATATTATTTTAGATTACTTTTTGATCAGTACTTTCTTCCTTTAATTGAGGAATATATTAACCACCACATGATGATATGGTCCTTGACCATCTCATGGCCCTCTTTCAAGAAAGCCTTCCTTGTTCATTGCTAATCAATAGCTGATGCTTGTCTGTTCAGACAAAACTCCTCAGTTACTCAATGGGAGTTCTGTACCCGTCACAGCTACAGTACTGGGCTACAGCTTGCTGTGGTTATTTAGGGTTAAAATTATTTGTAGATCTGGAAAATGTCTATTTCATAACATTTTTGTTGCTTTTTTAATACATTCCTGGAAGATATTTTAGAAATGCATAGATGTTAAATTTACCACTATTTGAATGATTTATATGGAAATTGCCTGAATTTATAATACGTTCTTCATAGCTTCTGCTTGTTTTTACCCCTCTGCTGTTGCTGTAAGGTATTGGATGGTAGTAGGCAGAACTAATAGGTAGCATTCATTCATTTTAAAAAATTCCCAGGCACTAGAAAGTTGAAACAGCTTTGCATACTGGAGATGAGTTGAAATATCAATATTCAAGTATTTAGTGTAAAGTTATTGACTCAGTAAAACATGTATTAAGAATGCTTAGTGATAATGTTGTAAAGATGCCAGCTTTTATAACTGTATAGCTTTTGTACCATATCTCTCTTCTTAAATATTGTATAAAGTTTGATTTCAACATTGTTCAAGCTGTCCCCATCACACACTCCTTTTTTGTACATTTTGTAAATAAAAAATTGTTTATCTTCTGGAAAAAGATAAATTAATTTTACAAAAACATGTGTAATTATTTATTTTGGGGCAGATTATCAACTTCTTGCATTGATGAATGGTTGCTTACACTGTTAAAACAAATTAAATTAATGTAACTACTCACTTGAGTATAAATACTCTACATCCTGGCTACAATTTATTTCTTCTGACATACTAAAATATTTCAATATAGTCACCTGATTACAGTGTTAGCAACTGACATAGAAATTACAAAATAAACAAGTGACTCAGACAACACAATGGTAATTGAAAACCTGATGGGAATATCCAACAGCCCAATGAATTCAAGTTTCTATTTTGCCTCATTTTCAGTGTACATTGAAAAAAATATATAGTTAATACACAATTGTTTTTCTATATTTTTAATTAATGAAAATACCCGTATAAGTAATTCAAATAAATATAAGCTTTAAGGATGTAAACACAATAGTCTATTTTATTTATTTTTGTTCAAATGGCAGCAGTAAAAGGCAGACCCTCTGTATGTTACAGAATTTCCCAGGTCTGTATGTTAAAGATCATTTAAATTTGCACTAGCCATCCTTCAAGAAGTGGATTTTGCCCAGAATGGGAAAAAAAATAAAACCAGAAGTAGTTCTTTATGAGATTGTAAGGATATTTTGTGTTTTTATCTTTGTAATTGGGTTTACCACAATTCTTAGAAAAAAAACAAAGCATCCTTTCCTCTCTTCTCTTAAGGTTATAGCAGTGCTTGGTACTTTAGAGACCAGGTCATTGAGAGAGGCATAAGTTTTGTAGGTAGCAGCCTACTTCAGACTAATACTGGGCACACCTACACAAGATGCTACATCACTGTAGCAATGTAGCTCATTGCTACAGTGATATATTGCTAAAAATAACTGTGCACCATTGGCTCTGTGCAATACTGGTGGATACTGCAAAGTCATTTAGTACTTTCTAAACCAAGTACTAGATGACTGTACAGTACCAAATGTGCAATCAGGGGCATGTGTAGATGCACCCGCAGTTAACTTCCTCTCTGCTCTGATTTGAAGAATCAGCTTTGGAATGGATCCATCTCCAAGTGTTTCCCTACTTATTAAGTCTACTACACATATGTTTCCTAAACATTTTTGGGTCACGTACCCCCTGTGTAGTCCAATGATATTGCATTAGGTATAATAAAAATTAATAGTTAGAGTTAAAGATCAACTCTTAAGAGATACTGTAGAGTTTTCTTTCCTTTCTTCTGTATATATTTCCTATCCTCAGCTTTCCAATACCTTCCTCTCACATGGAAGATGAAGGTTGCTACTCTGGGCATATAGGGTACCTATCTCTGAGTGTAGAGGTTTGTCTGATGTGCTAGAATTCCAGTGTATCAGAGCAGAATTGATTAATCAAGTCTGATGAAGTGTGACAATTACTATGCTTCAGCAGCCTCCTACATCTTGAGTATCAGCATCCCTGCACTTAAAAGTGGTGGTGGGGATGCTTGAACTAAAGTTTGTCAAATGAGCTTTAGTTCAAGCACCCCCACCACTATGTTTAAGCATGGGGATGCTGATATAGGAGAAACCACTCTAATTAAGCCACCACCCCTTACCCCCAGAACATGTGTAAAAGTGCCCATAGGTGCTACTCCCTCCCTTCCCCCATAATGTTTGTGTGAGTTGCATCTAAAGGCCTTGTTACACAGTAATTTTGGGTGGCTCCTGGATTTCTTAACTCTTAAATTATCCACATGTTATCACCTTAAAGCAGTTTTAAACACTTACGTGACTCAAATTTACACCACTACAAGGCAGGATTAGCTCTGATCTACACTACCCAGCTCCTGTTCCATTACGGTGTGGCCATTCCCCACAGATGTGCCACCCAAACTAAAGTCCTCTAGTATATCAGGATCTCTCACACCCACACCCATAGAGCAGGGATAGAAGACTGTCCTGGCTCACCAACCCTGAACTCATAGGTGTATTGCTTAGTCCTGCCTCTGCTCACCAGTCCTCTGGGATAGTGACAGACGTTTAAAAATCTTGAGCCTGAATAAATTTATTCATAGACTATAATGGGGAATCACTAAAATGCCTATAATTTTGTCATTTGTTTGAATACTTGGATGAAAATAGCAGAGGTGGTAGCCCCTTCTAAGGGCATGAAACCTGCCAAGTTTCAAGGAGATAGGTGCAGGGCTTTCTGTGAAAGTGTCCCTCAACTTGTTGAAACCAAAATTTGTATCACTTGTGTTTGCTAAGGGGTATAGGTTGTAGCCATGTAAGGACATAGGCAGACAAGGTTCTTTGGGTCAATTTGATATGTTTTATTAGACCAACTGAAGAGTTGGAGAAAGATTTCTTAGCAAGCTTTCAGGTTTAAAAAACCTTCATCAGGCTGAGGAAGCATCTGTAGTTGGTGTGTGCTCTTCCTGGATGGAATGAATAGTAAAGAAGCCTTAGGCAGGGCTTCAGGCAAGAAAGCCAGTCAGTGAAAATGTCAATTAAGGCATCAGGGGGCAAAAGACAGGCTCAGAGATAGGGGGAAGGGGGATGTACATCCCTCCCTGGAAGGGAACTCGGGAAGATCACAGTCACTGGCCAGCTACAGATGTTAATATTAGAGCAGTCTTTCCCCACCTGATTCATTGACAAACTAGGATTTTACTCTCTCAGCTACCTAAACAGTCTGTATCATGTATTATTAAAGGCTGCTTGAGACAAACACTGTCTTTTTGTTATGTGTTTGCACAATACTTTGCACAATGAGATCTATGAATGCAGTTAACCTTACTGCTTCACAAAGAAAAATAATTATTAATAGAGATGAGAAGGCTGGTGAAGGAGGATAGAATGGTATTGTTAGGATGGTGAGCCCTTGTATTTTCCTGCCCTGTGTCTCTTGCATTTTCCTGCCTTTTTCCTGCTGATTTCTTGCAGCTAGTGCAATGCTTGCTAATGCTTGCTTTTTCCCACCTTTTTTGCAATCTACTCTTTCTCTCACTCTTTTCCCTTGTTGAGTTGAGCTGAACCTAAACACTGAAAGGTCTTGGTTTAAGTTAGAGATTTAACTAGGCACTGTTTACTTAGGGCTTGAAATAGTTAATTGTCTAATTGTTTAACTGTTTGGTTAATTGTAAAGAAGAGGAACTTAAACCAAACAGGGAAGAGAAACCAATGGGTATATGAGAATATAAAAGAAGGCTTTTGAGAACTGTAACTAAAGACAGTAGAAGTGAAGTAGGGGTGAAGTATGGGTGACGATCTCATGTAGGTGCAGAGTGGAAAGTTTCTGAATGCATAGGCAATTCCATGTTTATGCAGGGGCAGAGCCATGGGTGTAACAGGAGGGAACTGGGCAAACTCGGTTTGGTGGGGACCCGCCCGAAGATGCCTCCACTCCAACAAAGCTGTTGAACACAGTGTATGTTGGTATTTGCCCCCTGCTCTGCTCTGGCTAATGAGTATCAGGATTCCATGGGCAACTGGTTCATCGGATTCCCTAGTCATTGGGCCTCACATAGGGTTGAGGTTTAACATCTTGTTGTAGTCAGCAGGATCGACACATATTTGGAGAGACTGATCATCTCGTCCTACCAAGGTAAAGTCTAGGAGAAATTCCTAGATTCTCTTGAGCTTTCCTCAGCTATTGTTCCCCAGTCTATCTCCCTTTTCCCAGTAGCATGGCAATGGGTACAGAGGCTTTTCCTCTTTTGGCATGGGGTCAGGGTGACCTCCATGAGTTTGTGGAGTCTTGGGTGAGTCGGAATGAGGGTCCATTGCAGGGACCTCTGGGGTGTCCATCTAACCTGTCTTGGATGTTGGCCCGGATGTGGGCTGAGGGTATTTTAAAAGAGAAATGGCGGAAGCTGACCTTCTGTAAAGCTGCTTCCCTCCAGGCATTGTCTTGGGGTGTTCAATCTTTATGGCAAGAGTGCCAGGATAGGGAAACTCTTTTGTCAGGAGAAAGATGATATTATTTGTCAGCTTAAGGATGTAATTGCCCAGCAGCAACAACTCGTCCATGCATCGGTGCTTGCTGCTGAGTTAAAAGAAAGGGATTCAGAGGACTTGCATAGTGCTAGGAGGGAAATCGAGTTTCTCAAATCTCTTATTGATAAGCTATATCAGGAGTGTGAGACCATGGGGAAGGCAGTTGATTCTTGGGATGTCACCCTTTTGAGTGGCAAAGTGCCTCCGACAGTAACTCCTTCTGCACACCTTTCTTATCCTGCTTTGATCCCTAAAACCCCACCTTCTTATCCTCCTGGTGAACCTCCTGACTATTCAACAGCAGTGCTCCCTGTTGAAGGAGTCATAACCTTTGTTCCCCCTCCCCCTGGAAAGGAGGCACTGCTGGTCCATGAGAGACTCCCTACTGACCAACTGGGTCTCATGCCTTTGGAATGGAACAGCAAGTTGGCAGTGGCAGAGAAAGGTCTTAGTTTGTTGTCCGAGCATGAACTGACCGATGTTTTGTTAGTATTGACTAAAGGTGTTAGCCCTGCTATGTTGGGAGATGGTGAGTGGCAGGTTTGAATGTCAATGATCGCCC
This sequence comes from Crocodylus porosus, assembly GCF_001723895.1. Lineage (NCBI taxonomy): Eukaryota > Metazoa > Chordata > Crocodylia > Crocodylidae > Crocodylus > Crocodylus porosus. Next base: position 39,002,893 of record NW_017728918.1, read on the forward strand.
GTACACTTTTTGGTATTTATACCCTAGATCAGGGCATTAGGCAAATGCAGCTGCTTCCAGGGGAACATCCCTGCACTGTTATTGAAAGGGTACAAGCATGGGGCCAAGTCTCGGAAGATCCTTTGCCAGCACAATGGTCTGTAGCACCTGGTGCAGGAGCCAGCTGAGCAACTCACCTTTTTGCTGCTTGGCTGCAGCTGGTCCCTCCTGAATTACTCTTGATGTTAGAAATGCAGTCAAGAGTGTTGTGGGCAGATAATATGCATTACTGTCTTGAAAAGGCAGAGGCTTGGTGGCGACTGCAGTAGACAAGTCAAAGCAGTCAGGTTCAGAGAGCAGCTGAGTCTAGGCAACAGCTGAAATGTTTAGAGCAGATGGTGGAAATTTCCAGGTTCTGTAGCTAAGGGGTCTTCTGATCACTCCCAGTGCCAAAATGATGCACAGGGAGGGGATCAAATCAAAAGGGGTCCTTGGCCACACCTCTCTGGAGACTGGAATTGTCCTCAAGGTGTGTGCATGGGTCTGAATTTTGAATGCTGAGAAATCTGTTTCAAGTGTGGTACTCCCCGGCCTGCCCCTCGAGTGCTTACCTTCACTTCTGAACCTGCACCCTCATCCCCGTCCATTTTAGACTGAAGCTGTGCCTCTGATGGTCTCAGCCACTGTTTCCCATTTCAGTTTAATCAGGATGGAAAGCCACGGATCTGGGGCTGGGTGGAAGGAGGGGTGCCTGAAGTTTTTCTATTAGATACCAGATCCATGCTAAATTTTAGTAAGGTTATTTCACCCAAAGATCAGGAAATAAAGTTCCTTGTTTCTTTTTTGGGAGCTACAGGGAGAACTAGTCAGGGTTGGCAGGTGTCTCGTTCAGTATCGATGAACAATTTGCAACAACGAGTGCAAAAGTTTCAATTGAACTGGATGTGCCACTCCTCCCTCAGTATTATTGGAATGCCCTTTTTAAAACATTGTAGTATTGACCTGGCTAATCAATGTGACTGGGTGGATAAAAAACCAGCTCTCAACAACCTATAGAACTGGCTTGCCACTCCGTCAAAACTTTAAAACCTGCAACCATCCCCGCTGGTTGGGAAGAATTTGGGGAAGTGTGGGCTGCTGGATTGTTAAAAGATCAGAAGCCAATTCGCATTTCAGGGCAAGATCCCCCCCGATCATTTTAATATCCAATTCCTCAAGAAGCAGTCCAGGTTATTTCAATGGTAATTCAAATTTTATGGGAGCGCAACATTATTCAACCTCAGGTTTCCCCTGCTAATTCTCCAGTATGGCTAGTAAGGAAACCGAATGGTACTTGGCAACTCACCATTGATTATAAGAAATTAGATGCTGTGTGAACCTTCATGATACCAGTAGTAGTTTTATTCCTCAAAATAGTAAGCCAGCTAACTAATTCTGTACAAGGGTTTTCTGTTTTGGATATCAGTAATGGCTTTCAGAGTATTTCTGTTCATCCAGAGGACCAATGGAAAATGGCCTTCACCTGGTAAGGATTGCAGTTTGTCTGGACCTGATTGTCACAGGGATACCACAATGCACCCACACTATTCCATCAAGAACTGAAACGGGTATTGTTGCCAGCCTCAGATTTCTGTTTGCAGTATATGGATGATATCCTTATCTCGGGGGACACAGAGAAACAATATTGTCAGCGCACTCAGATACTTTTGCAACTGCTGCAGGATGCCAATCTTAAGATACACAGCAATAAGGCCCAGTTAAATAAACAGGACATGCATTATTTAGGCCTTACCATTACTAGTCAGGGAAAACAAATTTTCACTGATTGACTCTCCTTAATTTGTCAGTTGCTGCCACTGACTGACCAAAAGTAGCTACAATCTTTTATTGGTTTAGTAGGTTTTAGTAGGGAATTCATTCCAGATTTCAGTGAAATAATGGAGCCACTCCATCAGGCAGTTAGAGATGTAAAATGGGAGTGGTTCCCAAAGTGTCAAGCAGCTTTCATGAAATTAAAAAAACAATTGAGAAATGCCCCGGCTCTCAGTTCCAGGATCCCTAATGTGGAGGTTGAAGTCTGGTGTTGCACGACAGATCAGCATTTACAAGCTGTGGCCACTCAAAATCAGAATGGAGCTGATATTCCCTTAGCATTTGCTTCCCAAAGGCTTCAATTAACAAAACAGAAGTATGGGACTTGTGAAAAGGCCCTGTTAAGCATGTATTGGGCTTTGCAAAAGTTCAAATATCTAATAGGTGGAGAAACCGTGTGTATTTGAACACCACATAATCCCCACCAATTGCTTAAAAATGAGGAATTGTTGAAGGGGGGATTAACAACTTCACGCATAGGTCAATTTCTATTGGCACCGGACAACCCCAGGGTTCGATTCCAGCCCCACCCATCAGCAGAAGTCAATATTTGGGGTTGGGTAACCCCGGTAACGAACATGTTTGCTATCCAGGACAGATCACATGGCTGATTTATAGCCATGGTTAAACTTCACAACAGGTACAATCTGGAGAAATGTTATGGTTTATTGATGGAAGTTTTGCCAGAGTTGGGGATGATGCTCAAGCAGCATGTGCAGTCATGGGACCTCAAAGGACAGAAGCTTGGCTACTGCCTGAAGCCACCAGCCAAGAAGCCAAAGCTGTAAGTCTCTTAATTGCCCTGCAGGCAATGTCTAACAATCCTTGCCTGGCCCACATCATAGTCACAGATAGCAAATATGTGCATAAAGGAGCAACACAAATGCTGGTCTGATGGGTTGCTAATGAATATAAGAATGCACTGCACCATATGGGAGCACATTTTCCAGGCAGTGCAAGGAAAGAAACTTAAAATGGTAAAGGTCAAGAGCCATTGGAAAGCTAGATGGAGGGCAGCACAAAACAATCAAGCAGATAAGGCAGCACGATCTGCCACTAAGGTATGGCCTTTATGGAATCAAATTAAGTCGGCTGTAGTTAATAAAATTCATGCAATTCAATGATGGGACAACCAATGTGATTGGCCTGATGATTCCCCACTAGAGGTTAATCAGGTGAAGGGGGTATGTGTCACCAAAGAGTCACCAGTGGTCCTCTATATTCCTCAAGTATCCAGAAAAGTTTTATTGGAATGGGTCCATGGGTCCAAGACTGGAGGACACCCTGGTATACAGGAAACTATAAACACAATTTGATCATTAGGGTGGTGGCCAAATTTCAAACAGCAACTGATTGGGCTCAACGATGCTTAATTTGTGCCCAACATGAACCTAATTGTCTTCCTAAGAGGGGCCAACTGATGCATCAGGACCTGGCAGGACCATGGGAAAAAATTCAAATTGATTATGTGAGCCCTCTGCCCACCACTGTAAAGAAACTTTGATTTCTTTTGGTGATAGTGGACTCATTCACTAAATGGGTAGAACCTTTTCCCACTCACTACTGCCCTTGCTGGCCCACTGAACGGCCCTTGCAAAGCCAGCGGACCAAGGCACTTAAGGGGGCACTTAAGGGAGCTCACCCCTGCCCCAGCCCTGGCACAATCTGTGGGCAAGGCAAGAGCCCCCAAGGGCACACTTGCCTGCC
>NW_017728918.1:39006461-39007803 GCF_001723895.1 Crocodylus porosus
AAGCACCTACATTGAACACCTTCAAGAGTAAATTGGATGCTTATCTTGCTGGGATCCTATGACCCCAGCTGACTTCCTGCCCTTTGGGCATGGGGCTGGACTCGATGATCTCCCGAGGTCACTTCCAGCCCTAATGTCTATGAAAGTCTATGAAATCTATGAAACAGCCAAAACAACAGCTAGCATATGGGCTCAGTGGGTTTTCACTACATGAGGTGTCCCTAAAATTATAGATAGTGATCAGGGTCCAGCGTTTACCACCACCATCATCAAGCAAGTAAGTGGAATTCTGGGAATTGAGTGGAAGTGACATATTCCTTGTCACCCCCAAGCATCAGGGCAGGTGGAACGTATGAACCAAACTCTTGAGCAGGAATTGCGAAAAGGAGCGTTAGTCACAGGAAAGAATTGGGATGAAATGCTCCCTTTTATTTTAATGAGGCTCCAGGCGTGCCCAGCTGCAAGTTTTAAATACTCCCTGTTCAAGTTAATGACAGGCAGGGAAATGCCACGCTGGGAGAATCTCCTTAGTATCATTCCTGAAGATGTGATCATGCAAGAAGCCACTGACCAGTGGGTAAAAGTCCTTGCAGAAATGGTGAGCAAAAGCCATCAGGTTGCAGCCACAGTGAAACAACAAGCCCAGGAGGCCATGAAATGATGGTATGATCCTAAGCATCCCATTCAGCAGCAAATTGATGCTGGCAACCAGGTAATGTATTGGGCACCTGGGTCTCCAGCTTTTCCCAAGGCAAAGTGGGAAGGTCCTTATCCTGTGACAGCTAAGTTAGGCCCTAGCCTGGTTCAGCTAGAGGGTCCACAAAAAGGGACCTGGTGGGCCCACTGGTCATAGGTAAAGTTGTATAAGCATGAGTCTAATCAATTTGAAGAAAAGGGCAATTTTGTTTTGCAGAATTTGAAGGCATATAGGATGAAGTGGACAGCGATGACATTGGGCTTAAATGTCTGCTGGATCATCAGTTGGAACCTTCCACCAATTACAAGGTATGTTAAATTTGCATTTTTCCTAAATCCATTTTTTCCAGTTGATGACATCAATTGCACAGAGTATGATATTGAAGAGTCCTTTTATCCCAATGGCCCTGAACCCACCATCAAGCAATGTAAATTGCCAACTGAGTTGCCTGCAGCCTCCCTTTCAAGTGGTTACAAGTTCATGGCTTTTCAGGCTTATTCCCCCTCTTATAAATGTTTTGGGGGGGCTTATGGATTCAAAGAATCATAGATTCATAGATACTAGGGTCGGAAGGGACCTCAATAGATCATCGAGTCTGACCCCCTGCATAAGCAGGAAAGAGTGCTGGGCCTACATTACCCCAGC
>NW_017728918.1:39008173-39034587 GCF_001723895.1 Crocodylus porosus
TCATGCATCTGCTGATGCACGATAAAGTGCCATTGGCTTTTCTGATGGTTTCGTCACACTGCCGACTCATGTTCATCTTGGAGTCCCTTTCCACTTCCGTGCCACCCAGCAGGTCATTTCCTAGGCTGTAGGTGTGCTGGACATTTTTCCTCCCTAGATGCAGCACTTTGCATTTCTCCTTGTTGAACTGCATTCTGTTGTTTTCTGCCCACTTATCTAACCTGTTCAGGTCTGCTTGCAGCTGCTCCCTGCCCTCCGGCGAGTCCACTTCGATGTCACCTCATGGATTCTAATGCTAAATTCTCGGATTCTACTAGGCACTATGTAACCACAGATCAAATTGCAAATTGGCCCTGGTGGAAAAGGAGAACTATCCCTTGCTGCCAGGGAGGTACTTGTAATGGAAATGGTGGATATTGGGGATTCATTCCCTATACATGTGATGCCCCTTATGGAGATGCAAAGGAGTGCTCTAGAGTTTTGCCATTGGTACCCGAGGATTCTCCCCAACCAAGCCCCACAGTTAGTAAAGCCATACCTTCCAAATTAACAACAGTGCCATTCCTTGAAACATCAACCACTGAAAGACCTATGGTTCCCCCTCCTCAAAATGAATGTTTGAAAGGCTGGTGTGTCACATACCTTTATCAGCAAAGAGATATAGTAAGATGGGAGTGACAAATTACTTGGTATGCTAATGGCACTGATGTACAATCAAGGCTGGTGTGTCACATACCTTTATCAGCAAAGAGATATAGTAAGATGGGAGTGACAAATTACTTGGTATGCTAATGGCACTGATGTACAATCAGAATGGAGGGCTCCAATCTTAAAATGGAATATTAGTTGGTTAGCTAATGAAAAATGGGTTCTAGTGAGTCCAGGTTTCTGTTACACAGTTAACAAATCTTCTAACATTCAAAGTTGCCACACAGTATTGCATAGCACCAACCACAGAGAAACACAGTGTGGATCCTATTGGGTTTACAACAATGCCATCACCCTCACTGGTGATATTGCATGTTCAGTACTTGCCCCATTGTCCTCTATTCCTCACCCTGATGGGCATCTAAATTGGGAACGTCACTTACCTTGGTGGAATAGTACCATGGAAAGACCAGTATTGCTCAATGCCTCTATCCTTCATATGAGAATCACAATTGCTCCAGATGAATGGTTCATTAAACATTATTTCCAAAATTGTAGTATAGGATCTCAAACTCAAATAAGCCTTCTTAAATGGGCCATACCAGACTTATTCCCAGCCTCGTCAGCTAAGAAAAAGAGAGGTGTTGCTAACACTATTTGGGATGGAGCAAACTCAGTGATGGGAGTCTGGAATTCTTATAAGGCACCTGATAATGCTGCTCATTTAGATAAATTGGAACATTACATTGCTTATATAGATTAAGGTGGGAGGCTAGAGAGCTGGGTATTGATCAATGTTATTCAATGGACCTCCCATGCAGGAGCAAGTGTAACCCATGTCTTAAGAGAGTTGCTGAATGTTGCCTTTATGGGATTCAAAGATATGACCTGCGATGAAGCATGTGACAATGCACAAGAGGCTCTGAGTGCTCAGCTGGTCGGTGCTGTTAAAGACATAAAAAGATTTGGACAGCAGTAGCCTCACTATCACCTTGAAGTCCATGTGGCAGTTTCAACGCTACTGGTTGTTGAATTGGGAAGGATGTCAACAAGACCTTTGCTATTTCACAGCCACTGGACCAGCAGACAGACTCTGGACTTAGGGCCAGCTGTTTATACATAAATAAAGAGGTTCTTAGTGGGACTGGGTAGTACATTGAGAGGTATGGGATGAGCCACACCTGAAGGATCCAGATTTTTGATTCATAATCCTTTAGTTTGCATTCATAACATTTGGGTAGATATGGGAACTCTTTGGCAGGAATGGCTTAAGTAACCACCACAAATTAGCTGTGTTAAGCCATTAAGTGGTGGTGACATAATTACAGTGGGGAATCAGGTATGTTGGGAAGGATTTGCCAATTTGTTATCGTCTAATAACACCTTATGGTTCAATGACACGGAGGGATGTATTTAGCCGCTAGATGAAAGAGGGGCATCAATTATAATTGAAACTGTACAGGGATCCACTACAATTAATTGGCCTTAAGCTATGAGCTTAGAATTTCAAGCACATTCAGACCCTCCCTGTGACTGGATAGCCACTCTTTGGACTCATCAATTTGCGGGATGGAACAAGTTAGAACAGCAGTTAAAGGAAGTTTAAAAGGAGTGGAGATGGGGTGCTCAACTCAGTGCTGCTGCAGCTGAGGCTTTGGGAAAATATAAATTGGCCATGGATGTCACAGAAAATTGTAGAATAGGAGATGTCATTTGCTTAATTAATCAAAGTTCACCTCACATGTGTGGTAGTGCCTGGACCATAGTTTCACAGTTTCTAGGGTCAGAAGGGACCTGAGCAGATCATTGAGTCCGACCCCCTGACATGGCAGGAAAGATTACCTCTAGCCTCCTCTTAAAGACCTCCAGGGTAGGAGGCAGCACCACTTCTCTTGGAAGTTGGTTCCAGATACTAGCCGCCCTGACAGTGAAGTAGCGCCTCCTGATATCTAGCCTGAATCTACCCTCTGCCAGCTTGTGACTGTTGTTCCTGGTCACTCCTGGTAGTGCTTGGGGGAACAGGGACTTCCCCAGTGCCTGCTAGTCCCTCTGACCATGATTAGTGTCTTTGCATTTCTTTGTTTTATTGTTGTTGTAACTTGCTTTTGTATATGTCATGTTTACAAAATAAGCAAGCTGATTCAGTTGCAAATCAACACTAAGAGAATGACAGGGAATAGTCCTATAGCTCCCTTAGCAATGAATCCATCAGCATATTTTTTGGCTCGAGACTCGGTGGTGATCACCCAACCTCAACGCTTCTTCACTCATCAATCACCGTAACGCAAAAGGGTCAGTCCTTTGTCCGAGTTACACAAAAGCAGCACACACCTTGCCAGGCCCAAGGGGTGTTTTTTGTGGAGACAGTGATGACTCCTGGAGATTTGGCTGGGTTTCTTTTTTGCTGCCTGTTCTAATTCTGTGAGGGAGTGTTAGGATAGTGAATGCTTGCATTTTCCCACCCTGTGTCTCTTGCATTTTGAGAAGGCTTTTGAGAACTGTGACTAAAGACAGGGGTGAAGTAGGGGTGACGACCTCATGTAGGCGCAAAGTGGAAAGTTTCCTAATGCATAGGCTATGGGCATAGCAGGAGGGAACTTGGCATGGTTTAATGCTAATGAGTGTGGACTAGAAAGTATAAATGTCTGAGCGCAGTGATGTTCTGCATGGTGTTCGTGGTGTTCTGTGCAGCGTGTGCATGGTGGCCGCTCCTCTGTTTGGTGGGGACCCACCTGAAGTTGCCTCCACTCCAATAAAGCTGTTGAACACAGTGTGTGCTGGTGTTTACCCCCTGCTCTGCTCGGGCTAATGAGTGTCAGGATCCCATGGGCAACTGGTTCTTCACATTCTCTAGTCATTGGGCCTCACGTGGGGTTGAGGTTTAAGAGGTATCATTAGAGTAGTACAATCAGAAGTGCTGAGATATATATTCAGTGTCATTTCTCCCAACAGTTCAGGGCGTATGCTGATTCTGTTGGAACGCTTTGTAGGCAGGTACAAACATTACATTTGTACCAGTATAAGTGACTGGAAACTGGATTATATATATATATATCAATCAAAATTGATTTTAACACCACCATCACAACTACCAAAATCTAAAAAATGACTTTTGAAAGAAATGACTGCATTTTCAAGTTCTTCCTCTTTTACACCTCCTCTTTCCTGATCCAAGAATAGACAGGTATAACAGGATGATCTGGCCTTTTAGAAAGTTGGGTCAAACCCACCTATGTTTTACTAGCAACCTCCAAATGAAGTGGATTAGCTGTGGCCACATATCCTACAATATTTGATCCACTTTATTGAGAGAAGCACACATTGCCTATGTGAGACAATAGGTAACATGTAAGCCTTGCCTGAAGATGTCCCAGGAGGGACATTCCTCTCTGCCAACACCTCCTTGCTGGGACCAAGGCCAGGTTCAATGCTGACCCATACCTAATGTAGAAGCACACATTAGTGTGAATCCTGGTGCAGAGTGGTGTGGAAATACAGTGTGGCACAGGACTCAGGAAATCCTCAGCATCCTGTGTCTCCATTCTGGCATCTGCACCAGGTCCCTGACTAACCTGAGCTTCACATGGAAGCATGGGTCAGCACAGGTCCTGGCCTGGAGGCACAAGGTTCTGGGGATCCCTTGGGTCCCACACCACTCTGAACCTCCTTGCCAGGACCTGCACCAACCCATGCTTCATGAGGAGGCAGAGATTAGTGCAGGTGCCATCATGGAGATATGGAGCACTGTGGACTATCTGAGTCCCATGCTTCCATGCTGGGACCTGCATTGGCTTTCCCTACTTATGGAGACATGCCCTTGGGCAGATCACTGTAATTGAGAACCTGAACTTTTTCTACTTAGAGAGATGTGCTCTGAGATTCTCTAGGGTATGTATTTTTAACCAGGGAAAGTTGAGTTGGCACTCCCTGAGCTTGAGAAGCTTGATCCTGTACAGAATTGTTGGGGTGAACAGGACTGGATCCCTCAAGCCCCCAAGAGCAGATGGAAAAGGCATGCAATTGCAGGCAGCCTGCCCTTTCCTGCCCCAAAGTAAACAGACTTCTGCTGCAATAAAATGGTTCTATTTTACATTACCCTTTGTTGCAGCTATTGATGTAGCATGACAAAGGTTAGAGGCATCTATTTGCTTACCATTTGTGTTGTCACAAAAATTTTTATGGCCATACAAATGCAACTTCAGGTGACTGTTTATACCTTATGTGGTGCCCTGGCTACAGAGGATCTCTCTTACCTTATTAAAGGGAGGAAATTGCAAAGAGGAGATGGTGCTATTTAAAGAAACCAAGAAGTAGTGTTTACAAGTGTAGTTAAGCTGTCAGCAATGCACCCAGGAAAGCAGCTGGAGGCAAAAGAAAAAAGTAGACAAACTAACACATGTATGCAAGTTGGCCAAGTAAGTGACAATGAGGAAAACTGAGAAACAGGCCCAGCGGGAAGTTGTTTAGGGAAGTGATGCAGAAGGCCTATGTAAGCTGATCTATTCTTATGACTAGAAGGCATTTTGGTCCTGTTCAAAGAAGGAGGGCCTGGTTTTTACTCCTGGATGGGTGCTTTTTAGGATATGGTTCATAGAAAAGTTGTTGGCCTGCAAAAGTAAGACTGGTTACATAGTACTGTCTTTCTACTCTGCTTTCTACTACTATAATATATGGTGAGTTATTCTATTTTGTGTTAATGAAAATACTGGCTAAAGCAACCACAGATATGTCATGTAATAAAACAATAAGGCAGAAAGTAATTGAGAGGAATCTAGCCTACTGGACATTCAACCTATAACAATATGGTGATAGAAGACATTAGCAAACCAAGCCTTATGAAAAATTGGTGGCCAAATGTTAAAATTGGAAAAAATTAAACAGGAAACAGTGTCACGCTTTTAACAGCCTAATAATTAACCCTTCAGAAGAGAAAAGGGGATAAGAAGTCTTTTCCATCCATGGTCAGGACTGACAAAATCTTTATGTTTTCAAACTCTAGTAGATCTAGAGTAGATACTGAGTTAGACTTAAAAAAAAAGGTCGATTCAAAGAATTGTGTTAAATATTAAATTTATTTTACATCTATTTATCCAGGAAAAATCTATCAATGTTCTTGACTATTCAAAAAGAAAGGGGTGAGCCTGACAAGAACAAGTAAGAAATTTTAAAAGCACAAGATAGCATTACTATTATGGATCAAACATGATCAGTTATTCCCCCATGTCTTTCATAGCCTTGCCATTTATATACAATTCCATGTCTCTCAATAGCTCTGGAACTCATTACTAAATTTCCAGATTGAAGGGCAAAAGGTGCAATTTCAGAAAGCTCTGTGCATTCCATGTGCCTGTATCCCACTGAGCCTACAATATTAATTTGTACCTAGTTCAGAATATAATGAATGTTTAGAACTTAAGTTTACATAAAAACATGCATTAGATTTTATTTCTTTAACTCCTAAGTATTTTGCCTGTATTTTGAGAAACTTGGTTATGCATTTTATAAATGTAAACAGGAATTATGTACAACATGAAGAAAATCTTAATGGATATTTGAAAAGGGTTGCTAAAGTTAACTGAAATAAATATGCTATTTCACAATTGCTTGAAAACTAGGAGGCATAATCATAACATATTACAAAGAGTAAGAATAAATATGACACTAGGAAAACTTTTACATCAGTGATACAAAACAAATGGAATAATGTCATAAGGAAAGAATTGAAGCAAAGATTTCCAATGAGTTAACAAAGTATTCTGACTTTTATCAAAAGGAAAATGTATAACAATCTGTATGGTAGGAACCCCCAGTGACTGTGGGGCAATCTTCCTGCCCTTCATTCATGCACATTTCTATGCAGTTTCACTGGATGTAATCCGCTAGCACCTTATACTAGTTTGGGGGCCAGTGGATGCTAGTCAGTGTGTGCTCTTCTCAGTGTACCCCTTGTTGCTCTCATTCTGAACCTTTAACCCCACACTCCCATCCCTGTTTTCAGAAAGAGTGAGGGGCATATAGTTGCCATTTATGCCTTGATTCACAGTTCCCTGCATGTAAAAAAAATAGGTCCACCTTAATCCTCAGTTAGTCTAGGCCTATCTAAGAATTACTGGAGCAGTCAGTAAGGAAAGGAATAAATCACAGATACAAAGCATTTTAGATCAGGGGTGCTCATCCTCTGGCTTACAGACTAAATGTGGCCTGCAAAGCCATTGCATCTGGCCTGTGGGGCTCCCCATGGGACAGGACATTTGGTAGTCAGGGAGAGATACCTATTTAATATGGTCACCCTCCCCCCTGCTAAATTCCTACACTCCAAGCCCCACACAGCTGGTTGAGATCAGGCTGGCTTGCAATGCCTTCCCCCACATGGCTGAGCCACCTTTTTCCCCCCCACTTCTGGATCAGCACCGAGCCACAAATCTTTGCCTCCATTCAGAGCCATGTGGGGGCCTGGCCATGCCCCTTCCACCACGGGGATGGGCCAAGCCCCCTTCTGCCCATGCAGAAGTGGAGAGGGGGAAGTGCAGGGCCACGCTATGTCCATTTCCTCTTCACAGGGTTAAATCAAGCTCCTTTCCCCTATAGGGCTGCATTTCCCTGCCTCCTTCCATGTATCCAGATGGTATCCAGATCAGGAGCACCAGCTGCATCCAGCCTGAAGATAGACCAGACACTGCCAGTCCAGCCTGCCAAGCAAAAAGATTGAGCATCACTGATCTAGATTGCTTGATAAAGTGAATTCAGGTAAATTCAAGTCATACTTGGGGAAAAGAGGAATGCATCTTGGGAAGTGGTTTCTCTCAAAAAGATTGAGGGTCATGGTGGATAATCAGCTCCTACTGTGATAATGGTAAAAAAGGCAACTGGAAATATATGATTATATTCCCACTATATTTGGTAGCAAGGTGACAACTACCTGAACAGTGTTGTGGGTTCTGATGACCACAACTCAAAAAAGATGTTGAAAAATTGGACATAGTGTAGAAAACAGCCAAGAGTACAATTAAGAGATACAGAACCAAGCCTTATAGTGAGAGACTCAAGGAGTTCAGTCACTTCGGTTTATTAAAAAAGGTTGAGTGATTGATTATAGTCAGCGCCTCTGTGAAGAACAATACTTTAATATATTAGATAATTAATATATAAACAAATCCAATGGGTAGAAGTTGAAAAAAGATCTATTCAGTCTAAATAAAGAGAAAATATTTAAGAGAAGATAATTTAACCTTGAGAACAATTTACTAAGAGTTCTGTCAGGCTCTTCACTACTGGCAATTTTTCAATCAAGACCAGATATTTTTCTAAAAGATAAGGCAATCCACCCCTACTGCCAGTCTGCTAAGAACCATGGAAAACAGTCCAAATTGAGTTGCTATGGATGGCCTGCGAGCTGTACTAAGTTACCTAGTTTAAAGTTGCTTGAACATCTGTGTGGCACTGCATGATGTCTAAGTCTACAATGTAAACTTATACTTAAATTAACAGTAAACTGCTAATTTTAAACTAAAAAACTTTTCCATATATTCCAAAAAGTGTCTTGGCTTGCAACTAAGTTCAGAAAGGAAGCAAGCAAGGTGGTTGCAATTTCCTGGCCTTCTGTAGCCTTCTGTGGGCACGAAGGTGCCCGCTCCTAGGGATGTGCGGAATATCGCCACCACTTTTGTTTCAACACTGTTTCAACCCATTTCAAGGTTGAAATAGCAAAATCAGAATGAAAAGCTATGGTCGAAACAGCCTCAAAACAAAATGAGGCAAGTCGAAATGTTTTGTCGTTCCTACGCTGTTTCAGTGTTTTGCCCATAGGCTATAATGGGGAAAGTTGAAACAGCTTATAACTTTGTCATTTCTGGCCTGATTTGAATGAAACTTGCAGAAATGGTAGCCCCTTCTGAGGTCATGAAGCCTGCCAGGTTTCAGGGAGATAGGTGCAGGGGGTTCAGGGACACTGCACCTCAAGCTGCAGACAAGCAAAACTCATGACATGGGTCACACTGTGTATGTTAAGGTACAGCAGGATGAAAGCTGCAGGCCTGCTAGCCACTTTTGAGGTCACACAGCCTGCCAGTTTTCAAGGAGATAGGTGCCTTAAAAGTGAGTTTACTTGCTCCCTCTCCCCGATCCCCTTGTGTGTCAGAAGAAAAGAAAGAAACCCCGCCTCCCTCCTTTCAGGCACATATAGTGGCTTCCTACAATCCTTAGGAGATAGCAGTGGTAACCTGCTACAATCTGGGAATGGGAAAATCTCATAATGGTTCAATATTGTCATCTTGGAATAAATTAAAATGTTCAATCTTCATTAGGCATTGGAACAAAGTTTCAGTTAAATATTTACTGTCCCCTCTGCAAAGTGTTACTGTATTAAAATATTAAATGGATGGGGCATTTCTTCTGAGCTTTCATTCACTCAAAAAAATGGAAGATCATCTGAACTGTTTCTCTGTAACTAACTGGACGGGTTTTAGCCAAACTTTTGCTGGTTTATTTGACTTCATTGAAATGAATTAATTAAATGTTTCAAAAACAGGGTAACATATAAGTTAATTTTATTCATGACCTCTGCTTTCCCCCAGAGATATTTAACAGCTTTATAGTGTCCCTCTTTTAAATGAAGGCCAACCTATTCTGAGTTTTAAAAACTCATCCAGATACACTGTTAAAGTTTTTAGAGTGTTTGAAAGTTTGACAATTAAAAATTTCCTTTAATTGTGGCTTAAGTTTGTAAGGTGATGAGTTTTAAAAGGTTAAACGATGTCTTTGATCTCAAAATTCAGCAAGGTCTTTGATCTTTAAATCAGAGCAGTAAAATTTAAAAGACTGCCCTGGCTGCATCTTGACACTGAACTACAGTTAACAGTTCAAACTATGTCAGGGATTCTGCTGAACATGTTGATTTTGCATTTAAAAGGCATATGAGTTCTTGCAATTTTTATTTAGACAGAGGTTGGTTATATTTTTGTCCAAAGTGTAGGATACTAATACTTTTATTAGGGCCTGCTGTTGAATGCTATACATTCCAGAAACACAACACAAGGAAAATGAGAATGGGGCTTAACAAGAAATAATGACCAATCAGGCTGATAGTGCAGTAGTTAGTTGAAATAGATTCCTTTTAATGAGATCATTTGAACACCTTAGATTTGGTCAGACAGTATTGGAAGAGTATTTTGCTATAAAGTCATCTGATCTCTTAGAACGTATGTATTATAATGTGTGACTGAAAAATTTTAGAAGGCAGGGCAAAATACCCTAGGTTGGCTTCGGATAAACTTCAGACTAACACAGTTAACTATTTATTTAAGGTGTTTTTGTTATCCTGGTATGCTACAAAGAATCTGAAAGGATTTGAGTACTTCACTACTCATGGAAACCCTATTCCATATAAACTATTACAATACCAAAAGACAAGATGAACCCCTGATACTGATAAAGTAAACTCATTTTTAGGGTATTGAACTGAAAATGAGGCAATTTGAGGAACAGGCATCAAAATCCAAGCATCTCTGTAATGATTACATGTTTCATTCCCCCAGTTCATAAAAATCCATTGCAACCTTTCAGAACTAGTTTAGTAAAAAAAAAAAGGGAAAAATGGTTAATATATTTTTTTCTGGGAGAGGGGGGTATTGAACATTGTCCCTCATACAAATACTAAATGGTTCATCAGCTTCATTTTGATGATTAAAATGGGGAAAAAAATCAGTGCCCTGAATTTCAAACAATGCTTTCTGCCACACCTACTCAATTTAAATGTCAGGCCTGCTGTTTTCTGCAAGCATTTCCACAGAAGTTAACAGGTGTTAATTGGTGTTACTATGCAAATATATCCCACTGTGTGACCCTTTGTTCTTTTGGGGCTAATTCCATCTTCTATTATGGCTTTTAAATTATTCTAATTTTAATATAACTTTTCAAATGTGCGATGCTTACTAGAGGCATTATATTTAACTTTAATCACGAATGTTTCGTTTAAAATTTGATTTTTGTCTGCTAGCATTTTGCCAATAAATGCTATTTAGGTATCCCCATTCCTATTCCCATGTCAGATTTTAGTTGGTAAAAACTAAAACCAAACAATTAATAATCATAGCTTTTCAATATGATCAAAAGTAAGATTCTCAAAAAAAATCTTACACAAAATAGCACGCGGTGTAACCCTAAAGTGTCTGTAAACAGTACACCTGACACAATCTCAGAGTATAGAAATGAAAAGTTAAAGAATACATTCTATTTTTCCACCCAAAAATACGCATCTGTATTTAGGATAACCATTACTCATCACAGGGAATATCCACTACTTTCCTTTTGCCTGAAGATGTCTGCCATATTAGCACCCTTTTCTGGTATCTCACAGGAATCTTTTACCTTTACATTTTTGCTTTTGAATTTTTATTACTTCTGATACCTGAATACTACTTCCTTCAACAAGTGGAAGAGATTTATTAATTGAATCAACCAAATCTATTCCCAGAAGGCATTTTTTTCTTCACCTAATCTCACTCACCACCAAATATTTTTCTGTACATAATAGCGCACTGAAGTCCTGAGGAGCCTGGCCTATCTCTCCTGTTGTTGGGCTACATTTCACACTTCCAGCACCCATTCTGTATTACACTTGGCAGTCATTTTTCACTGGGCTGTGGTAATAAGCTTTCAGCCCATGTGTATGATGATTCCAAAATAAATAGGAAAACCGACTGTAAATGCGTGGGGTACAAGAGCTTTCTGGAACATGCATGAGATCCTGATTTCTGTAAAACTGTCTTAGAAAACGTAAAGAAGCTGTCTTCAACAGGAAGTTATGCCATACAAAGGGAGCATGAAATTATTTAGTCTAATTCTACGTTATATTTTTCAAAAGAATAAATCCCTTATACATGTAGGACTCCTACATTTCTATCATCATGTGGCTCGGGGTCCAAAAGCTTAGAAGCTAGATGGGGCTTTGCCCATGCCCTGGGACTATCATCTGTGCTTGGCTATGTACAGGGCACTGCACAGGGGCCAGTTCAGAAGTCTGTGTACAAGTCTAGAGCTTGGGGATGCTTAGGCCTCATTTCTGAAAAGTAGATGCATGTATTTCTTCATTCACTCCCTTTCCATAACCTCTCATTTCATGTGCAACTCAGAATTTCTCTGCTCCCAGTATAGAATTTCTTTAATAGAATCTGCCTTCATTTGGTACCCCTTTTGCAGATCTATGATGATGATCTACATAGTATGCTTCTTTTTTTTTAATCTCATGGAAGTGTCTATGTATTCAGGTGTCTGTGTAAGGGAGCTAGCCCTTCAGTTCACAAAGTGCTTGCATAAAATAAGTTTAGCCTTCTATATTTTTTAGAAAGGTTTGAATGAATCTCCCATCTATCTTCTCCCTCTCCTTCCTCAGTTAGTTCTTTGTGACAAGGTCACAGCTTGCAACATTCTCACGTTTAGTGTGTCATGGTTCCTCATTTGAGAAACTGGCTATTTGGACACAATTGTTAAATTTTATAAAAGAATGACTAATGATATTATGTTAAGAGCTCTCTCTCTCTCTCTCTCTCTCTCTCTGTGCTTGTTCTTTAAAAATATATTCCTAGAAAAAACCCAGGGCATTTTTAGATGTGTTTGAGGGGTGCAGGGGGAGGAGGTGTTTTAATTAGAATGGCTCTGAGACCTGCTCTAATTAAAGTGCTCGCAGCATCTCATGTATCGGTATCCCCGCACTTCAAAATGGTGGTGGGAGGACTTCAACTAAAGCTCGTTTAACAAGCTTTAGTTAAAGTGCCCCCACCACCATTTTGAAGCATAGGGATGCTGATACACAAGACACAGAGGCTGCTGCGGTGCACATTTCCACATTTCTCCGGTTTACTTATGAGATTGTCATGTGGGACTTTATCAGGGAAGTAGACATAAGGTCAGCTCCCTGCTGTAATTAAGAATAATTGGCAGGAACTGTTCTGAGTTGCAACAATCCCCTGGAACAAACAGAAGTTCACTGTTGCTTCCAGGGAAGAGGGGAATCTAGCTGCTGGCTGCAGCCTGCGGCTGTATTTCCCTAGCAACAGCCCTTCCTCCCTGTGAGACTGCAAAGTTTTCAGAACAGGGGGGGTGGGAAGGGAGCAGAGGGAGCTCATTCTAGTGGTTCCCCAGCCAGTCCTGGAGAGTGGAGAGCATTGGCAACATACAGAGAGTGCACGCGGGTGCACGTGCACACTCTGAGAAACAAAGAACTTCCTGTATATTCACTGATAGACAAGGTTCTTTGGCTAAATGTGGTATATTTTATTAGACCAACTAAATAGTTGGAAAAAGTGTTCTTTACAAGCTTTCAGGCACAAACACCCTTCTTCAGGCATAGGAAGAGTCTGCTTGTGTTTTTGTATTCTCCTGGGTGGAATACAAACTTAAGCTAATTTGCAAAATGCAGATCTGTGAAAATGCAATGGCAGGGAAGATCAGAGGGGATGTGAATTAACAGGTGTAAGACATAGGTGGGGTGGGGAAGAAGGGCATGTTGACCAGTGATAGAATTCGGCTGGTAAAATGTAGAAAGGTTACCTGGGGTTATCAGATGTCACACAGGTTATAATATGCTATAAATCCAATACCTATATGTAGTCCATGATTTTTTGTATCCAGTAGTGAGGTTTGTAGGCTCATGTACAAAAGGTGTTTTGTAAATTCCTTTTGAGGATTACAACTGAGAGCCTGGAGTGATTGTGTTTTGAGAAATGTTCACACACAGGTAACTGGGTATTATTTTCTTTCATAGATTTCAAGTGCGCACTCATTCTGGTGGCAGTTGTTGTTTGGTTTCTTCTATGTATTTTCCATCAGGGCATTCAGTGCGCTGGATGAGATATATTACATTTCTGGAGGTGTAGGTGTAAGATCCAGGAATAGTGACAGATCTGTTGTGGGGTGTAGTTATTGTGGGAGTGGTAGAAATGTGTTGGCAGGTTTTACATTTCTTGTCCTAGCATGGTCTAGATCCATTTGGTGTGCTTTAGACCACAGGAAGTTTTTTTCTGGTGGTGCGGTTATCAGGGTTTGGTGCGTGGTTAAAGGCTAGGATTGGTGGTTCTGGAAAGATCTTTTTGAAAATTGGTTCTTTTTCTAGTATGGTTTGCAATTGTTTGAAGTTTTTTCTGTATAGGTTCTGGGGAAGGATGGTATATCATAACTAATGGTGTGTGACTCATGGGGATATTCTTTTTGTACTGCAGCAGTTCTTCATGTGGTATCCAAGTAA
Source organism: Crocodylus porosus (assembly GCF_001723895.1). Lineage (NCBI taxonomy): Eukaryota > Metazoa > Chordata > Crocodylia > Crocodylidae > Crocodylus > Crocodylus porosus. Next base: position 39,022,062 of record NW_017728918.1, read on the forward strand.
CTCTTTCAAAAGTATGATCTATCTCTCTGGAGTAATGTCCTTATTGAGTGAAAGTCCTTTTGAGATTTGCGAGGTGTATTTAGGGTGATTGCTGGTTCTGTGTAGCTATGTATGTTGGTCCGTGGGTTTCTTGTATATGGTGTTTTGTATTTCCTCATTCTTTGTATTGGCCATAATGTCTAAAAAGGAAATGTTGGTGCTGGAGCAGGTGGCTGTTGAGTTTCTGGTGGAAATAAATCAGAGATTGCATGTTTTTAGTCCAAATGATGGTATCATCAATATATCTTAGGTATAGTGTGGATTTGATGGTGTAGTTCTTGAGGAATAGTTCTTCCATGTGACCCATAAAAAGACTGGCATATTGTGGGGCCATTTTTGTGTCCATAGCTGTACCCATGGCCTGGAGGAAGTGTTGGTTATTAAAAGTAAAGTTGTGTGTGAGGATAAAGTGTATAAATTCTGTAATATCTTTAGATCTGTACTCTGAGTTGTAAACTTGCTCTTGTAGGTATGTAAGGCAGGCTTGGATAACATCATGTTGTGGTATATTAGCTAGTAACATCCATGGTGGCTAGGAGGGCTTTTTGGGAAGGTGGTTTATGTTTTTAAGTTTCCATAGAAAGTCTTGGACAGAATTCGCTGTTTGGGTGACAAGAGGTTTTAGGATAGATTTGATGAAATCTGGTATTTTCTCAGTTAGGGATTCATGGTTGGCTATTATAGGTCTGCCTGGGTTCTCTTGTTTGTGGATTTTAGAGAGCATTTTAGAGAGTATCACTTCTTGGCCTCTTGAAGGCTCAGATCAAGTGTAGTACTTGGATTGGGTAGTGGGGGGATCAAATTCTGTAGTTTTTATTGTATTCATATGGAAATAATTTGACAGTGGTTTTGTGTTTTAAGGTGAAAAGGGGAATAGGATCTTCCTCTAGTTTTTCACTGTAGGTGGTATCAGAGAGTTGTCAGTTGGCTTCTTTTGTGTAGTCTTCACATTTAAGGATAACTAAAGAACTCTTTCTTTATCTGCTGGGTTTTTTTTCCTATTTTGTGGCTGGATTTGAAAGATTCTATGACCCTTCTCTCTTAGGGGGAGAGGTTGTTATGGTGATATTTCTTGTTGGTTATTTCATTGTTCATTCTTTCTCTGTAGCAGTAAATATAACAGTTAAGTTTTGAATTTCATCCACTGTGAGGTGTCCAATCTGATGGTATTTTGGGAGGGAGGGTTTTTGGTGTTTATCTTTTCCTCAGTGTTGCCATAGAATGGAGTTTTGTTGGACATGGGTTCATTCTGGTTGTGGAAATATTCCTTGAGATGGAAATGCCAGAAAAATTCTTCTAGTTCTCCACATCTATTCCACGCAGGACAGTATATAAACACCAGCAGATTCTCCTTATGCCTGAAGAACAGTGCTTGTGCCCAAAAGCTTGTAAAGAACATTTTTTCCCAACCACTTAGTTGATCTAATAAAATATATCACATTTACCCAAAGAATCTTGTCTGCCTGTGTCTTTAGATTAACACAGCTATAATCAACACTCCCATATATATTCACTGTACCTTTCCCAATAAGTCATTTCCTTTTATGCCAAAATTTCCTTTGAAATGATAAACATGCCTGTTTTACCAAACCCCACAATGTCAGGAACTGGCACGGGAAGCCAAAAAGGGACCCACTTTTATATAGAAAATGCTATGGGTTAGGATGAGAAGCCAATGTGCTAAGGCAGGTTTAAAATGTTTTTAACAAGTGTGCCCCTTCTGCCTCAAAGTTTCAGGTCATGTACCCTTTATATAATTTTCTTCTTTTTAATGCTTTTCTTGTTTTAGTATGCAAACTGTGCCCCCATGACAGGAGCACACGGAGCCCCCTCAGTTCAGGGTGGCCACACAGGCCCTTCATGGTACAAAGGGGACCAGCTGCAGCCACAACCATAGCCACAGCCTCAGCCACAGCCATTGCTTACTGGGGTAATAATGCTATTGCGCCTCTGACCGCCACCAAGTGCAGCTGGCTGCATGCATCAGATAGGCCTGAATTGCACCCTGTGTCATGTCTGTCAGGGGCACAGGTGGTGGAAGGCCAGGGCTAATGGGGCTTGGCCCCCCCAAACACAGGCAGCCTGGATGTGGGCTCTGGACAGCTTCAGCAGGGTAGGGGTGAGGGGTGTGCACAGACACAGAGAACAGTTGAACCCTGAAGGAGGCCTGGAACTCATCCCAGCCTGGGCCTGTGTGGAGCAGTATCTACCAAGTAAGTGTGTGAATGGGAAGGGGTGTGAGGGAGGGAAGGGCTATGGGGGGGGCAGATTGTAGTCCTCATGTGGGGGGAGGGGTGAATAGGGCCCCAGGGTGAGTTGTGGAATGCTTGGAGCCTGGCCAGCTCATCCAGGGGAGTGGGGGGCTCCTGCCACTGTGTGCACCCCCGGAGCAGACACAGGGAGCACATGTCCTCCAGATCTGTGTGTGGGGTGGAGATACCTTGCCCTGTGGGCTGTACTCCACACCCCACTGCCAGTGCCCCAGGAGTGGCATGACTCCACATGCCTCCTGCGTGTTGGCTGCATTGCCTACCCAACAGTGGGAGGCACTTATGTCAGGGTCCACACAGCTGCTGACCTGCCCACCACAGCACTCCCAGGAGCAGGGCCCAGGATAGGCAGAGTGAGGGCAGCAGTGCTGCCCCTCTGCAGGCCACACAGGCACTGCGCAGTGAGCTGGGGTGGGGGCACCTTGCATGCGGTGGCCACGGCCACCGCCATCACTGCCCCACGCTGTTGCCACTGCCACACCCTGCGCTGCTTTCCCATGGTCAGCCATGTGTGTGGCTCTGTGGGCTGCTGACAGGCCTCATGCCCAGCCAATCACATGCTGCCAGGGGTGGGCACAGAATGCACTCCCCCTCTGCCATTCAGACCCTTGCAGTTCTGTGGGAAGCGGGTGGCTGCAGTGCTTTCTCACTGTCGGCTATTGGCTGAGGGAGACGGCCCAGCGGCTAGTCAGGAGAGTAACCTGGGCTGGGGAACCAGGGAGTTGCTGCATAGGGCCAGTGCCACCTAGTGTGCTCCTCCCCATCCCCCAGGTAAGAAGCAAAGTGTGGGAATGCGCCAGGGGAAATACCACCACCATACCCTAGGACACGCTCAGTCCCTGCCCATGCAGCCCTAGACCTGGCCCTGACCCCAGCCCTGGCTCCCATCAGCATGAAGTGGTCTGCCTACCCCCTAGGACATTTAAAGTACCCCTAGGGGTATGCATGCCCCTGGTTGACAACCACTGCACTAAGGAGACAGGAATCGGTAAAGGCAAATAGACATTAGCATTAAGGAACATATACTCAAGAACGGGTAATAGGTAGTGATCATGAATGCTGCGGTACGTACACTCATGAAACCTTAAACCCCCACAAACCCCCAGCCTCTAGTCCTCAGCGCTCAGTTGCCATCTGTGCATACTTTCACATCTGCATCCCGCTGCTACAGTCCACAGTCTCAGCTCTGGCACTTCTCTGGGATCTTCAGCCATGTGTTTCCCTCTGTTGCTGTGTCCTGCACTCTGTCACTGCTTCCTGCTTGCTCTCTCTCTATCTCCCCACCCCCAGAGTCTCTGCTGGTTGTAATATACATGCAGTCAGGACAGTTCTGGAAGATTGTTCCTCCTGGGAACTCCTGGAAGTTGTAACCCGAATCCACTCAGCAGGGCTGCTCCCCTTGCTGTTGCACATTCACATTACAGTGCATGGCATTCAATTTGAAAAGTATATTACACAGGCATACTTACTGGACTGAAAATATAGTTCATTCTGCTTCCACTTTTAGGGGTACTACACAAAAGAGTTCCTCAGAAAATTCTCCCAAGACACATGATACAAAACCTTGCTAAGAAGGCTGTTCCAGATTCAAAATGGATTGAGGTGCCATAATTGGGAGCTACCCTTGCCCTCCTGCTGGCTTTGAGGCATACCTTTTCATTTTAGAAGAAAGGGATCATGGGAGATAGGAGTTGTAGTGATTGTAGTGCTGCTAAGTACCTTGTTGAGCCCCAGGAAACAGGGCATTACTATGCCAAAAGTTTCCATTCTTTGCTGTTCCATATAGCTTCCTGATGTAATTGATTCCTTCTTGGCATGTTTCTGTGTCAAGCAGTGGGTGGAGTCCCTTCTACCCCCTACTTCCCTGTGGTCCTAGAGTAACTGAGCTGCCTAGAACCTGAGCAGAAACTGAGAGCTAGGGATGTGCTTCCTTGGAGAAACATACATAGGGACTTCCAGTGTAGATGATGGCATGGATAAGAACCCAGTCTGAAATGTAGAGATGCCTTGCAGTACAAGCTACCTAAAAAGGAGTGGGGAAGCAGGGGAACAGACATACTGATTACTGATGACAATTGCCAATCTCTTTCTGAGTGCCACAGTTATTTAAACCTAGTAACTATATTATGAGAGTCTTAAAGAAGAAGCTGGCTATGCTATTCAAGTGTCAAATAAAATGCTGAGACTGAGAAAGATTTTAAATCCTGCTTGGGAGAAAAATTAGTGTTTGTAAATTCACCATAACCACAACATAGAGAAGCTAAGTGTTTGAATAAAAAAATCATACTCCCCAAAATGACCACATTCCCTCAAAAGAGACAGAACTATTTGGGAAAGTTCTTTAAAATGTCAAAAGGATTCAAAATGTGTGCAAGTGGTGATATCTTGTATTAAACCAACTAGATATTTTCAAACAAATAATTTTATTTTTTGCAAGCTTTTGGGCACACTCACGCTTCATTAGGCATAGGAAAGGGCAGTTTGTAAAAGTTCTCCTAGGCAGAAACATATTTCACAGGAGAGCTGCAGGTGTGGGAAAGTGGTGGTGGTAAGTTAGCCATGGAAACTGTTACGACTTTGCATTCAGAAAGAGGGGTGAAGAGTTAAGATTGGAGAAAAGCTTGAAGGGACTGAATTACCAAATCAGTACATGAGATGAAAATGAAGGTTAAGGATGTCAAATAATTAATGGATTAAAGGGCATAGAGAGGCTGCTGGAAAGGGAGCAAGTTATGAACACAACTCTTTATAAACACTGTTTTATAAACAATGAACCTCTGACAGTCTCATAATCTTAGATGAGCTCTTTTGTGAGGGGAGGATGAATGGTCTTCCAGTGATTCCTGATTTGCTTCCCCTGCTAAATCTAGGCTTTGGCATAGACCTAAAAATCTATCAATGGAGCGTAGCCCAGCTACATTGCTAGCTCCATCTGCATCTTCTAGGATAGCTGCATTATTCACAAACATCTCATCTTAGGCAACCAAGAACTGAGAATTGGAAATGAAGCAATCTCAGAGAGCATTCTCAAACAGGGAGAGACTTCTGACTTTAGAATAAGCTATGGAACAGGGTAAATCAAAGCTTTGAAGTCTTCAGAACTTGCCGAGTAAAGAGTGAGACTGATGCGCAGCTGTTCTACACAGAAAGGAGAAGTGCTTGTGATTGTGAAACATGAAATACTTATTTCCAACTTTATAGAGCTTTTCCTAATAAATCAGAAAAATCTCAAGCACTGTTTTCCAGGAAAAAAAAATCTAAAGTTTGGCAATGAGACAGTTTACAAAGACAACTAATTAACACAAGGGGGTAGGGGGGAGGAGTTATGCATTGCAAAATAAAGAATTATGTAGTTTAATATGGTGAATACCCTGAAGTGTAAAACAGTGTATTGACAAAGTATTTAGTAAAACGAAAACATCTTTCGTAAATATTTACCTATTTTAATTAGCAATTACATGATAAAACAATCATAAACTGAAGTGTTTATGAATAGATTAGGGAATTAGCTATTGTTTGTGGACATATGCATAGACAATAAAACAATTATTAAATACTAAGAAGTTAATTAAAATGCAAATAAGATGCTCTGTTATATATTAATGAATGTAAAAGCATTTAGCAAAGTAGAGAGGGAATTTACTTGTTTGTATATTTTAATTGTTAATGCATGGCAGTGTTTATAAGAGTACATAGGGAAGTATTATATGTGTGTGGATGAGAAAAAAAGTTGAGAGGTATTATATGAAATCCTTTCCACTGCTTTATCCCATGTGTAAGAGTTTATACTATACAGAGTTGATGTCAAATACAAGGATTCTTATGTGTCTAGGGGTGGGGACTGAAGGAAAGAATAATAAGAGCTATGTGGGTCCAACACTGATAATGCCTGGATTGGCAACTGGCATTTAATAATGCCTCAAACAGATGGTGTAGAATCACTAATCTTTTTGAAAGACTAAGTATGTTTTAAGTTGATTCAAGATATTTTTGGGAGTCCAACTCAAATCCTTCACTTGATCTGAGCCTTCAAGAGGCTAATCTAAATTATTACCTGAACATCTCTTTAATCTGATTTAAATTAGTCCTGATTGGCCAAAGACTGCTCTCTGTTAAATTGGTGTAAGTGTGGTATAATTATACCACAGCTAGGGTGATCACAAATTAAGACTTGTTAATAAGTGCTAATTATCCTCTAGGAGTCATGTTACAAGGTAAATTTAGGTGGCTTCTGGAGCTCTTAACCCCTGCACATTAACATCTTTAGGTGGTTTAAAGTACTTGTTATTCAGTTTAAAGTTATGTCACTCCAGGGCAGGATTGTCTCTAATCCACATTAAACAAATGTTAATCATCTTAGTGTTTGTTTTAGTAGAGCAGTCACACCTTAAAGGTGAAAAACCATCTCTGGCTGTCCTTCACTTGTACATCTGTTACTTTCAACTAGAGCGGTGATTCCCAATCTGTGGTATGCATATCACCAGTGGCATGTAGACAACCTATTAGTGGTAAATGTTAACAGATTTATTATAATAACTTTATATAACAAAACTTCACTCATAGTACTTAAGGTTGAACTGAAAAAGTTGCTGGTGATATGTAAGGTTGTGTCATTTTAAATTGCTGGTGCGCAGTCTATCAGAGTTTGGGAACCATCTGCACTAGAGACTTGGTGAGCAGGGACAGCACTAGAAGCTAGGGGCAAGAACAGGTTGCAGCTCCCACCAGGCAGATTAAGCGTTCCAGCCCTAGCTCCTATTCCATTAAAATGTAGTCACTCCCTACAGTTATTCCACACAAGTTGAAGTCCTCCCGCATCCCAGGATGCAGTGGCCCCTCCTGAGTCATGGATAGTGGGGATGTGGGAAACAGCAGGGCTGGAATGCCTGGCAGCTGAGCCACCATCCAGACCAGCTCACTGCTAGTACAATGGGACACTGGACGGGAGAGAAGAGGGAGGGAGGGACGAGCTCCAGAGAAAAAAACCTTCAGGCCTCTTAGAGCTCAGGTGGTGCCCAGCCAGCCAGAAGCGTATCCCTCACCTTGGCTGTTGTCATCCAGGCTGCCAGCCAGCTGGGTGCTGCCCAAACTCCAAGGAGCCTGATTTTGTTTTGGAACTCAGGAGGCAGAGAAACATGGGTGGGCAGGGTCCTGAAGGAAAGGAATTGGGGCTCTTGGAACTCAAGAAGTGAGCCAGTCTAGGTAGTGGCAGAAGACATCATGGCCACTGGGTGCTCTGGGGCTTTGGTGCTTACTTTTCCTGGTGGGAGCAGTGAACTTCTCCTGCCCCTAACTCCTAGTGCGGTCCCTGTTCACCAAGTCTCTAGGAGCGAATCACAGCTGTGCAGCTGAAGGACAGCCAGAGATAGTTTTTACCTTGAGGTGTGACTGCTCTACTAAGTGAAATAACACTAACCTGATTAACATTTGTTTGGCTTACAACATTAGATTTAACAAGGCCCTAGGAGTCTTAAAGTCATGCCACTTCAGGGGAGAATTATTTTGGAGCTGTGCTACCTAGCTTAAGTTAAGTTAACTTCTGGGTGTTTACCTGAGATAAAACCACCAATTTGTGGTCTTCCAGTATCCCAGGAGACAGGTGGATTAGATATCATCCATGACTCTGTGGCCATGAACTGACAGCTGGGAGCAAATGGGCAACAGGTGAGTGCAGATGGGGTGAATGGGGAGGGAGGGAAAGGGGGCAGGGGGACCAGGATGGGGGGCACGAGGAAGGGAGGAAAAGGGGAGGGAAATGGTGGGTGGGGAGTTGCAGGGCTGCTGCTGCCTCTATCCCCCAAAATGGTCCCCTGATCATCCCCTCCACCAGCCAAATCATTCCCCTGCCGCCCCAATTGCCCCCTCTATCCCTTTATCAGCCTCTCCACTCCCATATCACTGCCCTGCTTCTCTGATCAGCCCATGAGTGGCAGAGGCATCAGGGGGAATTAAGACTTGCAGCTTCTAGCCACATCTATGATCACCAGCCTTCTAGCAGCGAGTCTAAGCAGTGCACATTACAGAGGGTATTAACCCCAAACATGTGACTGTTCACTAACACTAGTTAACCTTGACATAGACTAAGATTCCTTAGAATTAGCACTTTCTAACTCTTAGCTACCTCCATAAATTTGGAAAAAATGAGGACAAAATCTGAAACAGTTACTTCTGAAGAGCTGGGGGGAAGCCTTTCAAAGGGACTTTTTTTCTTTGCGTGATGGTAAAGAGGCTACACCCTCTGTGGGCAAATAGTATTCCATTCATGAAAATAAATGTAGTTATAAAGAATTAAATACTGATGCATGCCAGAACTAAAAGAAAAAAAATAAGGGACACTGTTTACTAAAAATAAAATAATATTTCAGGCTCTAACCCTTTTTAGTTTAATCGTTTCTTACCTATGCCTTGTCCTTAAGAGCTTCTCATCTAGCAAACTAAGTTACAGTCTCCTGGGCACCTAGATTTCCTCAGTCCATTCTGAGAAGTGGTATGGACTGAGGTGCATACTTCTAACACTGTGCTCTTTTCCTATCTTGTTTAGTCTGGGAAAGAGCATACATTTCATAAAAGCTCCCAAAGCTGTGGAGAAAAAGATCATTAAAATTGACTATTTGATGCTGAAATTAAGTACTAAGTCAATAGGTTTTCTGAATTTTTTTTTAAATCCAATAATATAGTGGCTGAGTTTTTTGTAGGGGATTCTTCTTCTTGTGTCTGTATACCACATTTGATCATTTTGTTACATATGCTTGTGTCTATTTATCGTGCTTTGCAATATCTTTCATTGTACAGGCATCTTCGAGCAGTGGGTGCTGCAGCAGGTGTTGCATAGTCTGAGGTCCTGTGCCACAGTCACAGCTGGTTGAATCAATGGTATAGCTCCACTTCTTCATCAGTTCCTTGAAATATCTGACTCCAGTACATAGGTGGTTGAGACATCGCCACCTTTGCTATGGTATGATAAGCCTCAGCCACTGGAATGTACATTTTTTTTGCTGTCATATATTTTCTTCAGCCTCTCATCCAACATCTGTCTTTGTTTCTCCTTAGGTGTGACATCAGGAGGTTGGGTGTCAGTGAGGAAGCTCCTGTGTGACTTCAAATGTTTGTGGGCTGGGGTGTGGTCATGCAGCAGGTGCTTCATGTCTTCAGTTTGTCTCAATCATTTTATCCTGGGAGCTATAACAGAAGCATTCACATTGTAACCCCTGTCAGGTAATACCTGATAAAATATATAAATTCTGCTAACTCTCCGAAGCAAGGTTCTGAAGGGGTTTGAACCAGCATCTACTAAAAGCAGTGGTTGAACCATCAGGCCATTGGTTAGGAAGGACTAAAAATGCTTTCTATTGCTCCTGTTGAAGCCTGGCTACTGGGTAGATAAGCATCAAAGATCCAGGGGACAAAACAAGTGCAAGCAGGAGGAAATGTGACTCTGTAGGCACTGCTACTAAATGAAGAAAGCCCAAGGTTCTGGCTACTGCTCTCAGCGCTGTTTATCCATTTTATTCAGTGGCTATGTCATGAAAAATGAATAACCAGTCATGGGAGAAAACAATTGGAAACCTGACTCCATAAACTCATAGTCAGTTGCTGAGAGAGATGCAGTACTGCATTGCATTCCTAATTCCTAGGACTTTTAACCAGTTAATGGCAATGTACTGTGCCACGAACATGCATGTCTTAAACGCCACCATGATATTAATTCTATATCTCAGGCAGGGGGTTGGACTAGATGTCCTCTGGAGGTCCTTCCAACCTTACTTCTCTATAACTCTATGACTATAATTTATCTTTCCTCACCTAACCCTTACCTTGCTGTTTCTCCCCTCATCTCATAATATTGTGTCTAAAAAACAGATCAACACTGTGCCTGCTAGAGACCATTTTTTCTTTCTGTTCTGTAAAGTGCTGAGTCTACTTTGGGTGCTGCAGAAATACAATTTGCTGGTTCATTGCTAGTGTAGTCAAACTGAACTATACTGAAATACCAATCAAAACTGAAGAAAGCTAATGCTTTCAAACCAAACTTGCACTTCATACACTGGACTGTTATTTTTGAGATCTCCATGTACAGGAGACTCCCATTAAAATCTGCAGAAGACGAACACTCTATTAGACATATGCGCAAACAAATTATTGCCAGAAATGATAAGCTGCCACTGTCTATGACCCCTCCAAAAGATAAGATTGAAATGATATCTGCAAAAATAAATAACATGGCTGAGAGAGCACAATAGTCTACATAGGGAATACAAAGCAAAGGAGAGAATCTATCTTTGTTATTAAAAAGAAGAGGAAAGGAAAAGTAAGGTAAGGAAAAGGACTAATGTATGGAAAAAAATTATTTCATCTCTTCCCTAAAAATGCTAAGGTCTCAGCTTGGAAACATCCTGGAGATGTCTCAGTGCTATCTGAAAATAGACACTGCTCCTTTTTTAAAGGATAGGGTATTCAGCAGTGGGTGACAGAATGAAACCAGAAAAAAACAGTAACAGCTAAGTGTGGGGGCGGGGGAAGGGTGTGCATTGGAATGACTTGAGAAAAACCTAATAGAGAGGATGGGCCTTTCCAGAGCAAACTCTGTAAAACTGACCTACAGTGGAGTATAAAAAAATTACTCCATTCATCAGTGTCATCTTCTATAGTTATGTCATATTTTAGGTTTCTACAGTCTCATATTTCATTTCACTAAATACTCATTCTGACTAAGCAAAGAAAGTACTAACATGAAACTATATTCTTGAGATATGCTATCAAAATACCAGTAATATAACTAACTTTGCATTAAAGGTAGGATTTTTCTAAAGCATTCTGCTTCTATTATAATAAGTGCTTTTGAAAATCCAGCCTTAAAGCCAAGTAAAAATATAAATATTTCATTCAGGCATATAGATTTTGCCAATTCCTGACCAGGAGCCTAAACATATCCTTACAGTGTCTCAAATGTTGCTTGTAAAAAGAAGCCAATGAACTCTTATGAAAATCCCAAATCTTTATGCCTAACATAGAACTGGAGATATTTTTCTCCCTGAGGTCTCTAGAATCTATGGAGTTGCAATGTTGCCATATTTTCCAAATGTGAACCAAGCAGCCGCATATGAGGTATTTATCTGGAAAGTCTGCAAGATCAGCCAAACAGAACGTATTTTCTTTACCATCTTATTCTCTCAGGCATCTCCCTGGATGATTTCAGCTGCTACTATTCACACTGCTCTTCAGTAAAGAAACATTAGAGCAAACGTAAAGAAGGAACCTAAGAGATGTAAAACTGCATTTCACATTTCAAACAAAATGGGCAAAATGCTGACAAATTTGGTGAACAACAAATGCATTTTTCACTGTATTTATTCTGATTTGCCAAAATAAAAATTAAATGTGAAGTATATCCCAGCAGAACTGGAAGCTGAAGGTCAGTGGGTGAATAGCTACATAAATGGTTTTGCTTCTTGAATTTTACCCTCCAAAACAACAGACTCATAAATCATGCACCAAGATCAAACACATCAAAATCAACCAACTCATAAAAGGAATGCTTTACAGAGGAATAGTTGGAATGGCATGAGATATTGAACTGACCCCCTTGAAATGACTGACCTTCAGAAGCTCTGGAGTGATTTCTGCTGAGATGAGACCCAATTGTTTTCATTAACATAAAATAAACCTTTAGTTCTTGTTGTCACAGTAACCACTGAGAAATACATATCTAAATAGCTTTAAAAATAAACTATTATTTTTTATTTCCTCACTTCAGGCTTGCATTGTTTCTAAAGGGAAAAAACATTTGAAGGGGAAAAATATTTTGCCCACCTGTATTTGTTTGAGGAAAGATGGGTTATGAAGGAATCGCTAGCCTAGTTTCCAGGAGTTCTGTTCTTCACTCTGTTGCAGGTCAGTTAATCCATGACCATGTGCAACTTTTTTAATCTGTCTGTTCCACCATCTGTAAAATAAGGAAAATAACAACTTTTCTGTTGTGTTGATGAATCTATTAATAGCTGGGGTGATGTGTCTGGTTAGCTGTGGATAGGTAGCATTGGAAAATCTGTACTTTTAAGTGTCGTTGACAGGATCCAATTGGAACTGATGGCTATGTTGTGCAAAAGGTCAAGTTATGCAAGCAAGTGAACCTCTGTCAAGTACCAGAAATGAAAAAAATTAAGAAGACACTTGGATGGGAGAAGAGTTAAAAGCTCCATCATGAAAAAAAAAGAAAA
>NW_017728918.1:39034699-39060883 GCF_001723895.1 Crocodylus porosus
TATTTGAAAATAGAACTTGGAGAAGGTTTAAACAACATTTCATTCTGTTCATTTCATTCTGCTATCAATGGCTTCAGGAACAAAGGAGACAGTCAACAGGTATCTTATTTCTAACAAAAGCTGGCTCTGAAGCACTTGGTGTTTTTAATAGTTTTCAATTATCTCAGGCAGAAGAGAACCATAATTTCCTATAACTATAAAATTATATTACAGATATTTGAAGAATACTGCGCTCCACATCAAAATGAAACACATGGGAGATATGTTTTCTATCAGAGAATACAGAAGTGATGTGAAACCATAGAAATGCTGTGACTGATCTAGTGTTGAAAAAACATTACTAACTGAACCCTGATAAGAAGCTACATCATAACTGACATCAGAGAGAAATAAAAAAAAAAGGGAAACTAGTGAAAGGCACAGAATTAACAAAACAATTACAAGCTGCCAAATAAAGGAAGTCACCTAGTCCAGACTGAAGCGTAAACATTTGAAATGAGGATCTAAGTCTTAAAAATGTGCATAAAGACAGTTAAAGCACCTAGTACATGGACACAATTTATGTTATCAAAGTAATCTGAAATTTTTCTTGAGGGAAAATGAAGGGGACATGCACATTACACCTCATGCTCTTGTGAAAATGCTGTTCTTTGGCATAAAGTTACTTTTGGTGAAGTCAGATATAAATATACTTGGAGAAAGTTGTTCTGGTGTACATGTCATGTGTCTATTACCACTGCGAATTTAAACCTGAGATAGTCATTTCTTTAACACAAATCAGATCTCTTGTTTATTGTCTAGTAGCTAGGGACTCTAACATTGTCTACTTTGACCAGCCAGCATGGGAAAACTGTCACTTACTACAGAATAAAATTTGGGACAAATTACTCTAGACCAAGGTTCCCAAACTTTTTCTTACTGCATATCCCCTTCCAGATTTACCAGCTGCCTACATGTCCCTACCAGCATATATTTTATATTTAACCCCTTAAATTCCAATTATTATTATAACAAAAATTAAACCCACCATTACACAATTTCTCCAGCCTACCCCCCAGAGATGTCTGGCATACCCCTGAGGTATACATATCATAGTTTTGGAATCCCTTGTGTAGACTTAATGTGTTGTATAACCTTACTGTCAGTTCCCTGGTGGACATTGTTTCCAGCAAGCAACAGGTAATGTTGTTTAATGGAAACTGTCACACAATGTGTTCCATGTTCACTAGGTAAGTTCCTAGAGCAGGAAAAAGTGTCCTGGAAACTTGCACACTCAGAATTCACCAATGAGGGGAGCTGGGGAGCAGGCGGTGTGGTCTGTCAGCCCCCACTCCCATACCTTCAACTATGCTGCTAATGGAGAAGTGTGCTTTGAGCTTCCCCTGGGTGAAGAACTGCTTCAATGACTCTTGTGGAGAGCAGAGGAAATCCATGTAAAAGCCCTTGACAGAGGGGCAAAAAAGATCAAGCTCTTCTAGAACACCATATGAGGTGCTCTGGTACAACTGCTTTTCATCTTGTTTCCACAAGTAGTTTTCCAGACAAATTCCCTCCCTCTGTCAGATTACTAACATGTGTCATGTTGAGTTTACGCTTTGCTTCTTATAGGGAACGTGCTAATGGCTCCTTTGAGAAACAATTTTGGAGACTGCTGGGAAAAAGAGAAGAAGGCCATAAATCATGTTAAAGAACTATGGGACAGCAGAGCTCAGCATGAATCACCGGAAGGCCCTTTCTGGAAGGGGAGGAAGAGACAGCAGTTTACCCTTGGATAGTACAGAACCTATTCAAAAACTATCATCCTGTGTGTGATATGCCACATGTTTAAATTAAAACTTGACGGAAACCAGGTATAAAAATGCTCTATGTTTTGAAAGCAGCATTGTTGTGTCCAGTTGGCCATTTTTATGGCTGGTTGGCCATTTTAATTGTGCAATGATTATTATGCATGTGTAGCATCTCTAAATGCATTGTGTAACTAGCCAGTTAATCACACAATAAAAATAACATGTATCAGGGCCTCAATTTACTTTGCAGTATTCCAAGAAGAGATTTTACTGTTATTTCCTTAATGTTGATAAATGACATGGAACTAGAATGTTTGTTTTTATTGTTTTGAGGACAAAAGCTGCTTTCTTCCAACTAACCTTAAATAGGGGTGAAGGAGAAAAAGGGAAAAATGGTAAAGCAAGAATTAGAGAAACATGAGGATTTTTCTTTAAAAAAAAAAACAGGAGACTTTATTCTTGACAAAGGCTAATATATATTTTAATGACTTACATGCATAGGGGTCATTAAAAGTCCATTATGCTTAGCTTCTTAACTGCATACATCAAGATTTACACAAGTAGCTTTGCTCCTAAGCATGCAGAAAGATATATTGTGGGATTTTTTAAAGTATGTTGTCACAGAAGGCAAGATCCAGACTGGTCCCCTAAGTGTTTAAACATAATCCAACTTTCAGGAAGAAAAATCTGGGATGCTCCACAGGCTGCCAGACCCAATTTGTTATATTACCAAGTTTTCACTCCTCTTGGTTCCAGTTAATTTAGCCACCTTAAGGCCTCTTTACATGAGCTCTAATTAAATTGGCTCTAATTAAAGCACCTGTAGTGTCTCATATATTCAGCATCCCATACTTCAAAATGGTGGCAGAGGCACTTCATAAGCTTTAGTAAAAGCACCCCTGCTGCTATTTAGAACTGGAAGGATACTGAATACACATGACGTTGGGGCTACTGGAGCATTCTAATTAGAATGCTGCAGCAGACTCAATTAATCAAGTCTGTTCTAATACGTTCTAATTAGAATGCATCAAAGCAGGCATCAGGCATGTATATAGGTGCCCTTAGTGCACAGATAGATGTTACATTTACTGTAGTGTAATTTACATTTACATGAATACTGCTGAATACTACACTGAGGTCTAGAATAGGCAGACAAACAGTAGAAGATTGTAGGCTGCTAGTGTAGTTACTCAACAAAGGGTGGAATAGAAGCAGAAAACAGCTTGAGTCAGAGACTATGCAGTATACAGGAAACCATTATCTCTGGGGTTGGCATTTGCTGTTTCAGATATTCATGAATGCTGGACCCACATTTTAAATACACTTTAAAAACTTATCAGAAGCTGCCACCAGGCTCCCACTACTGGGCTCCCACTGGAGCCTCTGGAGTCGTACCACGCCCCCCCTCCCGCCAGCTGCTGGGGTCACTGCATTCATGAACACAGACTGCATTCATGAATGCAGTGCCTTATTCATGGATTTTGCCATTTGCGGGGATACGAGAACGTATCCCCCGCGGATGGCAAGGGTTGCCTGTATTCAACTACAATTTCAGAGTAAATATACTGGTTTAATTTGTATCTGTGTATAGTAACTGCATGGGGTTTTTTTGTTTGTTTGTTTATTTTTTCATGATGTAACTTTATACCAGAGTAGAGTGATTTACACCATAGGTTCCAAACCATGCAGGCTGGCTGCCAGCAGTCACATGCAGGATTAAAGCTGGGCAGTGGGGCAGTCCCAGGAGGCAGGCAGCCAGCTCCATGTGCTCCCTCCTTCTCCCACCTCCATGGCTGCAGTCAGAAAGGTGCTGACTGTGCAGAAAGTACTGGGGCCCATGCTGGGCTGGGGAGGACCCCCCAGCCCCATCTGCAGCTGGGAGCAGAGGGATGTGGGTGGGGAAGTGCCCACAGTGGAGGACAGGGAGATGGTTCTGCTGCTCGCTCTTAGGAAAGGCACCAGAAACCCTTCTTCCTGGGCAGCCCCAGCTAGGTCCCCAGGGCCACTGCTTGCACAGTGGCAGTACCCCAACCTGGTCCAATCCTTGCAACCCCCTGAAGTAAAAATTAAATGCATATATGTAAATTAAATTGAAATATGTAAATCAGATAGTTTTCTCATCCACAGTATGAAAAGGTTGGGAATCACTGATTTACACCACTATAGGGCTGTATATCATGGGCCCACTCCACTTTTACATCAGTATAAAAGTAAATTACACTATGTAACTGGTTCTCCCACCACCACTACTATTAAGGTGTTGGGGTACTAAGCAGATGGCCTTTAATTCTGCCCACTTCCGGTGCCACCTCTTCTGGGTTATATAGAAAAGGAGGCAGGAAGCAACTTGGTAGTTGTAGTCTGGGTACTGAGGAGGTCAGGGAGTCTAAGGAAGGATGGGGTTGCAGGCAGCTAACGGGGCTATAGAGCCTACTGAAACAGAGCACCTGGAGGTTCGGAGGTTACAGACTACAATGGAGAAGCGTGATACAGAGTTGATGACAAGGTATTTCAATTGTGATGGATGTTATGGATGCAGTGTACTGAATGTGAGACTGCTAAAGACCTATAGATAGGACTAGCGGGTAACTTAATAGTTTCATAGTTAGTAGGGTCAGAAGGGACCTGAGCAGATCATCAAGTCCGACCCCCTGCCATGGCAGGAAAGAGTACTGGGGTCAAACAACCCCAGCAAGGTGTTAGTCTAGCCTTGTCTTAAGGACCCCCAAGGTAGGAGCCAGCATCACTTTGTTTGGAAGTTGGTTCCAGATCCTAGCTGCCCTGACTGTGAAGTAGCACCTCCTGATGTCTAGTCTGAAACTACCCTCTGCCAGCTTGTGACCATTATTTCTAGTCACTCCTGGTAGTGCTTGGGGGAACACAGACTCCCCCAATGCCTGATGGTCCCCTCTGACTAGTTTGTAACAGGCCACTAGATCCCACCTCAGCCTTCTCTTGTGGAGGCTGAACAGGTTCAGGTCCCATAGCCTCTCCTCATACGGCCTGCGATGGTCCCCTCTGACTAGTTTGTAACAGGCCACTAGATCCCACCTCAGCCTTCTCTTGTGGAGGCTGAACAGGTTCAGGTCCATGAGCCTCTCCTCATACGGCCTGCCTTGCTGCCTCCTGACCATGTGAGTGGCCCTCCTCTGGACCCTCTCCATGTTGTCCACATCCCTCTAGAAGTGTGGCACCCAGAACTGGATGCAGTACTCCAGCTGCAGCCTGACCAGTGCTGCATAGAGGGGGAGGATCACCTCCTTAGACCTGCTGAGATGCATCTATGGATGCATGACAAGGTGCAGTTGGCTTTCCTGCTTGGCTTCAGTGATGACACCAAGATCCTTTTCTGCCTCTGCACTGAGAAGAAGGGAGTTCCCCAGCCTGTAGGTATGCTGCTGGTTCTTCCTCCCCCGGTGCATCACCTTGTACTTGTTCTCCTTGCACCTTGCACCTATTCTCATCTGCCCACCCCTGTAACCTGTCTAGGTACAATTGCAGCTTATTACTCCCTTCTACCGTGCCCACATCCCCCCACATCTTAATGTTGCAGTCTAGGCTGAAGAATGAGAAACTAGTATATGCATTGTTATAAATATGCTGTACATTTGTATTCTTAATGTTATGCTATGGTTGAGCTAATTAGAGGCAGAACTAATTTTCTTGAATGTGCCAGTTTGTGATTCTGGTCATACTGCTTCTGAACTGTTCCAGCACAGCTCAGTACAGGCTACAAAACCTGATTGGGAAGCTGGGTAAATATGTGGGTTCTCTTGAGAGGCAAAAATACCTAATGTACAGCAAATACAAAAGATTCAATTACTATGGCTCCAAGAGATGATATTACTTGAGACTCCATGTGAAAGAAGCAGTCTTAGCAGTGTCTCTTCATAACATGGTTCTAAGGCTTATTCCAGGGTTTCATACTTCTCTGTAGCTTATAGGACACCACAGATTTTCGTGCCTCTTGTCTTTCTTCATTACATTTCTTTCTAAATGCTGTACCTAGAGGAAGTAAATGGCCAGACATTGTTTTGTTCATCTTATGGTTTTCATAAGAAAGCCATACTAAAACTGTTGTTTTAGTACTGAAGGCCAGTTTGACTTCCTGCCTTTCTGTCACAGCTACCTAGAGTTGTAGTACTCTAAAATGAAAAAAAATATATAGTACTTTGGCATAGGTACAAAATCAAAGAGTATTCCTGTTCTTATTAAAGACAGGCCTAAATCTCTACTGAATTCAATAGGTGCTGGATCAGACCTATGTGGTATTTCATGCTGCTCTTGCATTTCACGGCAGATCAAAAGCCATAACATTTTATTTCTATTTTAAAAAATCCCATTAGCTGCTGCAATTAACAAGATGAGAAAATTATATTTTAAACATTCTATGGAGGGGAGGATGTTGGAGAATCATGGAGAGTCCTTAAAGGCAATGAGCTTTAACAGTTACTAAATGCATGAAAGAGGGATAGAAGGTGACCTCTTTTGATCAGTCCAATATAATGTAAGAGAAGTATGCTGGAAAAAATTAGCAGAGAAGTTCAAAACACTTACTCTGTATCACTTTTGCATATGGTTAATTTTAAGGGATGATATTTTTTTCTGTGAAAGAATACCAACCCCCTTAATATTAGAAAAGATAGCATATAAACAGAAACCACAATAACCACTGTAAAGCAATGCAACCAAGAAAAAAGGAAAGAATCAACGAAGAAGTAACTAAACCTGTATTAATCCTGTAATATCATTGATAGATATCTCAGTTGTACCTTGAAAGACAAGGGCCTTACACTTTCTTGGTCCTTGACCAGTGATAATTTTGAATTAACTGACTTTGTTGAGTAGCATGAAGCACTGCTCACCAACGAATGTTTCCTAGTCAGAGAGCCAAACTGCCTAAATACACAAGCTCCCGAACCTGAAGCAGTACCAGCAGAGTAGAATCCTGCATGCACAGAACTGGCTCTGGAAGCACCTTGCAGATGTGTAGATGTATCCAAAAAAGCTGAGACTAAGGGCACTTTTACACATGCTCTGGGGATGGGGAAAGTGGCACTTTAGTTGTAGTTCTGAGAGCTGCTCTAATTAAAGTGCCACCGTGTCTTGCATATCAGCATCCCCACACTTAAAAAAGGCAGTGGGGGCACTTGAACTAAAGCCATTTTTAAGGATGCTGATACATGAGATGCAGTAGGCTCATGTATTTGCTTCAGCAGATTGATTAATCAAATTTGCTCTGATGTGCTGGAATTCCAGCACACTGGAGCAGCCTCCACACTTGTAGATAGGTGCCTTAAATTGTTCTTCATAGGTTCATGCTTGGTGTCTGATCCACTTTTTCCTCCAGTTACAAGGGTCCTCCAGAGTGTTGGGATGTTCCAAGTTTTCCACATTGCAGAGAATGTTCTCACTGCAGAGCTATTAGGCAAAAAGGGGGGCAGATTCTTAGATGGTCTGTGCACAGCTCTTGGATCAGAATTTATGGGTGAGAGAGGGCTCATCTACACATGAATATTATTACAGCTCGATAAACTCTGGTGCAGCTCATGCTAGAGTGTATTGCTCCCAGGCACAGTGTTTATACATGTGCCCAGGCCTTTAGCACATAGAGCTGAGGCACCATAGATCCAGCTGCCAGCCTGGGGCTGCTTCTGGCTGGCTCAACATGTTGCGGGGAGGCTGGGTGGGGCATGATGGGGCTAGCTGGCAGACAGCCCTGAACTGTAGCATCTTTGTGCCCCAGCCAGTCCCAGTCACTGTCTACATATGTGTTGTGGCAGGGTAAATAACTCTGATGTAGAATAGTACTTGTGTTGGACAGTACTATCCTATGGCAAAGTTAACTGGTTTACTCCAGTCTAATACCACTGCTTGTTTACATGGTGACACTTTAATGTGAAGCTAATTAGGCAACCCTGGAAATGCCATAAGGGCCCCACTGGGCTGGGGCCAGAGACTTCTGATGCTGGAAAGGGGGTGGGAGTGCGGGGAGCCGCATACTATGGGGCTGAGATGCCCTGGCCCTGCATGCTGCAGGAACTGTGTGCTGTGGGCCAGGTGGGGCTGGCCTAAACACTGCAACCACGTGCAGCTACATGCAGCCAGGGACAGGGGTGAGAGCATGGGAGCTGTGGCTATGGGGCTGAATGAGACTGGCCCTGCACCCTGCCACTTTGTGCAGCTGGTGGGGGCACTACGGGTCTGGGCTGGGCTTACCCCACATAACTGCTGCTACTTGAGGATAGTGACTTATGCAGAAGTGTGGAAGCTGCATTTTTTGGGGCTGGGTGGTGCTGGCCCCATGACCTCCCACCACATGTGGCCAGGGACTTGGGTGGGAGTGCTAGTGGGAATGCTATTGGGCTAGGAGGGGTTGGTCCTGCATACTGCTGTCATGTGCAGCCAGGGACTTGAGTGGGAGCTGCATATTATAGGACTGGCTGGGGCTGACCCCCTAGTGAGAAAATTCTCTCATATCTAACCTAAACTTCCTTTGCTGAAACTTGAGATTGTTGCTCTTTGTTCTGTCATCTGGCACCACTGAAAACAATCTAGCTCCATCCTCTTTCAAACCCCACTTCAGATAATTAAATCTTCTCTTCTCTAGATTAATTAAGCCCAGTTCTCTCAGCCACTCCTCATGAGTTGTGTGCCCCAGCCCCCTCACCATTCTTGTTTCTCTCCACTAGACTCTCTCCAATTTGTCCACATCCTTTCTGTAGTGGGGGCCCAAAACTAAACACTATTCCAGATGTGGCCTCACTAGTGCTGAATAGAGGGAAATAATCATGCTGGCAATACTCCTACTAATGCAGCTCAGTATGTCGTTAGCCTTCTTGGCAACAAGGGCACACTGTTGGCTCATATTCAGCTTATTGTCCACTGAAATCCCCAGGTCATTTTTTTACAGAGCTTCTGCCTAGCCAGTCTGTACCGGTGCATGGGATTGTTCCATCCTAAGTGCAGGACTTTGTACTTGTCCTCGTTGCACCACATGAGTTTCCTTTTGGCCCAATCCTCACATTTGTCTAGGTCACTCTGAATCCTAGCTCTACCTTCCAGTGTACCTACTACTCCCCACAGCTTGATGTCATCTGCAAAATTTCTGAGGGTGCACTCTAGACCATCATCCAAGTAGTTGATAAAGGTATTGAAGAAAACTAGCCCCAGGACCAACCTCTGGGGCACTCCACTTGATACTGGCTGCCAACTAGACATCGATCCATTGATTACTACCCTCTGATCCTAATGCTCCAGCCAGTTTTCTGTTCACCTTGCAGTCTATTCATCCATCCTTTACTTCCTTAACTTGCCTGTGAAAATGTTATGGGAGTCACTATCAAAAGTCTTGCTAAAATCAAGGTATATCACATCCACTGGTTTCCCAAAATCCACAGAGCCAGTCATCTCATCATAGAAGACAATCAGGTTGATCAGATGACTCCATATTAACTGCTTCTAATCACCTTCTTCTCCTTCAAGTGCTTAGAAATGGATTCCTTGAGGATCTGCTCCACGATTTTTCCAGGGACTGAGGTGAGACTGATTGGCCTGTAGTTCCCTGGATCCTCCTTTTTCCATTTCTTAAATATGGGCAGTATGTTTACCCTTTTTCCAATCATCCAGGACCTCTCACGATCACCATGACTATTCAAAGATGATGGCCAGTGGCTCTGTAATCACATCAGCCAATTCCCTCAGCACCCTCGGGTCCATCCCATCCAGCTCCATAGATTTGTGTATGTCCAGTTTTTTCTAGGTAGTCCCTAATCTGTTCTTTTGCTACTGTTGTTGGCTGCTCATCTACTCCCCAAAGTATGCTGGCAGGTAAAAAGTTTGGGATCTGACCTTGCTTGTAAAGATTGAGGTGAAAAAGGCATTGAGTATTTCAGCCTTTTTTCATTCTCTGTCACTAGGTTGCTTCCCCCATTCAGTAAGGGACCCACACTTTTCCTCTTGTTACTGACATACTTGCAGAAACCCTTTTTATACCTTTCATGTTCCTTGCTAGCTGCAATGCCAATTGGACTTTGGCCTTCTTAACTTCATCCCTGCATGCCGGAGCAATGCTCTTATACTCCTCCCCAGTTGTTTGTACAATTTCCACTTCTTATAAGCTTCTTTTTTGTCATTTAGTTTACTGAAGAGTCCTCTGCTAAGCCACGCTGGTCTTCTACCATACTTGCTGGTCTTCCTGCACATTGAGATGGTTTGTTTCTGCACTCTCAGTAAGGCTTCTTTAAAGTACAACAAGCCCATGACTTCCCTGTGTGAGTTAAGTCTGCTTTTCTGAAGTCCAAAGTCCTTACTCTGCTGCTCTACACCCTGCCTTACCTCAGGATCCTGAATTCAATCACCTTGTGGTCACTGCTGCCCAAGTTGCCCTCCATACTACATTCCGTACCAATTCTTCCCTGTTTGTGAGCAGCAGGTCAATAAAAGCATGGTATCTGTTTGAAGAAAGCCTCATCCACCACTTCTTCCTTGTCTCATGGTCTATAGCAGACCCCCACCATGACATCACCCTTGTTGCTCTCTCCAATAACACTAATGAAGAAACTTTCAACAGGCCTCTTTTCTGTTTCACACTGAAGCTCTGAGAAATAATATATCTCTTTTACATAAAGTGCAACTCCTCCTCTCCTTCCCTGCTTGTCCTTCCTGAACAGTTTGTATCCATCCATCATAAAACTCTACCCATGCGAGCTGTCCCACCAAGTCTCTGTTATTCCAATCATGTTACAACTCCATGACTGTGCAAGGACTTCCAGTTCTTCCTGTTTGTTTCCTAGGCTCTATTTATTTGTGTACAGGCACTAAGGTAACTAGTCGATTGCCCTGATTTTTCAGGAAGAACAAGAACATCTTCCCTGTTGCCCCCTCCTCCTTGTTCTTCCTCCAGGTCATCCACTTCCCCACTTACCTCAGGGCTTTGGTCTTCATCCCCCAGTAAACCTAGTTTAAAGCCCTCCTCACCAGGTTAGAGAGCCTATCTGTGAAGATGCTCTTCCCTCTCTTTGCCAGGTGGATCCCATCTCTTCCCAGCAATCCTTCATCTTGAAACAACATCCCATGGTCAAAGAAGCCAAAGCCCTGCTCGCAACACCACCTGTGCAGCCAAGCATTGATCTACCTGGGCTTTTTCCCTTGATTGGAAGGATCAAAGAGAACACTACCTGAGCCCCAAACCCCCTCATCTTTGCTCCCAGAGCCCTGTTGTCACTTTTGAACTTCTCAGGGGCTCTCCTGGCAGTATCATTGGTGCCCACATGGATGAGCCGCATGAGATAGTAGGCCAAGGCCTGGTGAGTCTCGGTAATCCCTCTGTGACATCTTGGTTATGGGCTCCGGGAAGCAGCAGACTTCCCAAGACAACAGATCAGGTCAGCAGATGGTTCCCTCCATCCTTCCCCAGAAGGGAGTTTCTAACCACCATTACTCAACAGTTCCTTTTGGTGGCAGTGATCTTGATTTTTCTCACCTTGAGAAGGTGTGGCGTGTTCTTCTCCAACAATGGAGCATGCTCCTCACACTCTGTTGCTAGGGCTCAAAGGACCTGCGAACTGACCAGGAAACTGCCTGCAAACTGCTTTCCCTGTTTCCTGCTCATGTTTGCTGATTTCTTGGTCACTTGGGGAGTTTCCTTTTATAGCTGCTGGGCTTGGATTGCCTCTGCCCCCTAGTTAGGGTTTCTTTCAGGCACAGGCAGGAATCAGCAATTGCTGATTGCTGTCACTCAGCGAGCAACACTCCCACCTTCTCAGAGCATATTCCAGAAACACACACCCAGCCCACCAAACAAACACTCAGCAAGCCAAAGGCACAGGCATCTCTGGATCCCTTAGCTTTCCTGGGCAGGATCTAGTGTCTGGCTTCTTCTCCTCTTCCTCTTCCCCTTCTCATTCCCAGCAAACTGCTTTCCCTGTTTGCTGCCCCTATTCACTGGCTCCACTTAGGGCTAAATACAGACATTCATATAGCCCAAGACTGAATCAGTTCAATCTTTGCATGTTAGTCTAAGCTGCATCAATTGAACTGATAAGCAAGTGAACAGACTTCACTTTTGAATCTGGATATGAAGCCACATCCCTGCACTGGCCCAGGCCAGAAGTTGGGAGGGGGGTGGCAGTGGTTCTAGAACATGTATCCCTGCTTGGCTGATCTAAACAGCTTGGGCCAAGGCCAGCCTGCCCATCCTGCAAGAGGGGGTTTGCCAGGGAGGTTCAAAGCATCCTGAGATTCTGAGGGAATGTGAGTTACCTTGAATGTGGAGGGGATCTGGGCAGAAGTTCAATAAATCAATTTAACCTAAATCAGTTATGTCTGATATTACATCCATCCAGGTTTCTCTTAAACTGATTTTGGCCTTTTTTGGAAGTGGTTTATGTGCACTGAACTTCTGTTATGTTACACATTTGAATCAGTTTCTGATCACGATACCAGTTTATGTGTAATTTCTGTCCTTAGCCAGCAGCCCCTGCCATTTTTAAGCCACTATATTAGGTCTCATGGGTGGTCACTGGATATAGTCACAACAGTAAAGGTGAATATAAGAGGAAGTTCTACAGTCTACAGACTGTAGATGTTAAATTTGTGTCTTTGTATAATGCAAATTAAATAAAGATTCTAAAATGTGTGGGGGAATATATGTCCTATACACAAAGAGGAAAGTACATCCAGGAACTGAATGTGAGTTCACTTCCACTTATTTTCCTGGCTGATTCAGGCATACTGAGCAAAACAAAATAAACTCCATGCATGCTTCCCTGCCCTTCTGCGGATGAATTACAGTGTTTGAATGAATGAGTATATTGTACTGGGGAAAATCCACTTATTTGTGCAGAGCCATAGGAATAGAAATTGAGTTCATGCATTTCAACATGTAAATGAGGAACACCTCAGAATAGATCCAGAGTTCCTAAAGCCATGGGAAGAAAAAATATGCTAGCATCACCATAAACAACACTGTTTCAGTTCTATCTCTTTCTGTTGTCAGACCTGCAGTAGAATATCTGCTATTCTTGCTGTACCTTAGAACAAGAGATTGTATAACAGTGACAGGCAACATTTATCATGGCAGTTAATATCAAAGTAATTAACTGTTTATATTATCATTAATTTTGGATATGCTTTTGTGTCTGTGCAAATCTGTAGGGTAGCATGTCCATTCACATAGGATTCACTTATACAGGACACTCCCTTTATAAATTATATCAATTAGATTGTCAACACCAATATAACAACAGTGGTATCACTGTGTGGTTAACACTAAAAATATTATGGTTCCATAAAACTGTCACAATTTTACACTGGAAGCTCTGACTGCATGGTGGGGCAGGGAGCATTACAAGGCACAAGAAGAGTCGGGGAGGGTGGGGGGGCGGGAATCTCTGCTTTTCTGATTTCTTCCATTTTTGGTGAGAGAAGACTTCTTCCTGGACTCATGGAATGCACAAAAGATGAGCCTCTCATCTCTGAGGCCAGACTTCACTCTGAGGCCAGTGGCTTCTCACTTAGTGACTGTTCTTGGCTGTCCTTCCCTGGCTCAGATAGAAATTCCACAGCATACTCAGATGTGGGGCATCTGATACAGGTGTAGGAGGTGTACATTCATCTGTGCATGGGAGAGAAGGATGTGGTTCTTTCATAGATCTGTTCTCCTTATGTTGCTCAGAAAGGCATCTTCCATGCACTGGAGAGAATAGGAAGAGCTGACCTCTTTTCTCTTTCTGTGGAAATGTGGGAAAACACCCATTCAAAGAGGCTGCCTTCTAGGTACATACTTGGGTGAGATGACTGAAGCGATAAATTAATATACTTTCTATTTGATTAAATTAATCAGTACAACCTGCCTAAAATCTGTACTAAAGAAGTTTTTTCCCCTTTCAGTTTATTGCTTTCAAATTCTATTCAAGGTAACCTGTATTAGTAAAAGAACAAGATCTGCTCAATATAATCCACTGTAGCGATCTACTTTATTATGATCAGTGATAGTCATCACAATTAATATACAGTTTTGTTAATCATTCTCTCAGTGAACATGTAATAGCCTTGTAGGCAACTAAGGCCAATAAGCAAGACTTGGCTATATCCATTAGTCCTCATATTACAGAAAACTAAATTAAAATTATTTTCTGTCCTTGATTTCAAGACTTGTCAAGCACTCTCTGTATCATACAAAAAACTCAGTAAATGGAAGAGGAGACAAACTGTACTACTTGGAAACATTTGTATCTTTTTTTCTTGGCTGTTGCAGTTGGTTAACTGAGCAAGATTGTTGAAATACGCCTAGAAGGTAGTCATCTCATCTTCTCCTTGGGAATAGATTCTTCCTGATTTAAGACCAGTCTCATTCTATTGATTTCTTAATAAAAAGGATGTATATGTGTGCATATGTGCGTGTTCACTGATCTAAATTTAAGAGGTCATCTTAACAAATAATGACCTGGCACAGCATCTTTAATTAAACAATTGCTCTACTGAGCAACTATGGGTGCTTGAAAAATGTCATTTGAAGGATATGGTTTGGTTTTTGATATAATTCTGCTCTATATTGATTTATTAATAATTGCAGATTAAAAAGATGAAAGAAAGAGGAAAGAAGATTCTAAAAAGGCCATTAGAACTATATCCTCTCTCTCATGCAAGAGTCTTTTTTCATATATATTTTGTTAAATGTCAAGTTAATCAAGTAAAAAACTTAGCTTAAACTAGGGTTACTCAAACCCTGTCTCACAAGCCAGATCCAGCCAGCAGAGCTTTTGTCATCCAATCTCGGGGGCTCCCCACAGTTAAAAAATTTGCTCATGTGGGGAAGGTATTAGCAATTGCTGCTGCCTTACTGCCAATTGTACAGACCTGTGGGAAGCCTTATGGGCACACAGCGTGTTTATATATATGCTCTGGGAGTGTCTGTGTATGGTGATGGGGGTTAGAGTGGCTCTGAGAGCTGCTCTAATTAAAAGCACCCAGAGCAACACATGTATCAACATCCCTGTGCCAAAAAACGGTGGCACTTTAACTTAAGCTCCTTAAACAAGCTTTACTTAAAGTGTCTCCACCACCATTTTTTAGTACTAGAATGCTGATATATGTGACTGCGGCAGGGCACTGTTGGTACCTGCCACTTTAAGGGCTGGGTCAAGCATCCAGCAGGTCCCTGATGGTGACAGCCATTTTGAGAACTAAGTATATAAAGGCTGCAGTCTGCTGTTACCAGCCCAGGTGGAAACATTGCCTGGCTGAGCTGCAGCAGTAACACTTGGAGGTAAGGGCAAGCACTTATGGGAGATAGCAAGGAGGCTCTTGGTCCTGGCCATAACCTAAAACTGCCCCCTGCCAGGAATGGGTGGCCTGGTGGGGCTCCTAGTGGTGTAAGAGCCCCCAGGAAATGCCAGGCCAGTTACCACCCCAGTGAAAGGTGTGTTGGAGCACCTTAATAACCCCATAGTAGGGCCCGAGAAAGCAGACCTGTGTTAGAGGGTGTGGGCTAGGTGCTCAGAAGCCTGAGTTGAGGCACCCTTGACTGGTCAATGCTGGGGCCAGGACCAGAAGGGTCAATAGGGCCAGGGACCCACCGCAAGGCATACCCAGAGCTGAGGGCTTGGGCTTCTGACTGGCCTTGGAGGTGAAGCCAGGGCCTATGAGGCCAAAGGTCCTGGGGAGGTCACACCCAAGAAGGGAAAGAGTGAAGGGAGCTAAACAGCCCAGAATGAAGGTGGAGTAAACTGCCTGATAAGGCTGGGGTCCAGACTGGAGGGTTATGGGGCCCAGTGTGGGGCTGGAGACTCTAAAAATTTATATGCCATCTGTGAGGTATGAGCTGTGGTGTAGGGAAAGTTTCAGAGCTGCAGATAGCGCCCCCTGGCATGAGGGCAGAAAATAGGCAGTTTCCCACCTGGGTAATCATTTTCCATCTAGGCGTGGCAGAAGAGAGGTGTGTGGTTGGCCCAGAAACAGGTGGACAGGCCAACATCCAAAAGGCCCTGGGAAGGCCTCCTGTTACAGTGACACCGGAGTCTGCTGAAGCATGGTAATTACCAACTTACTGTAATTACAGTGAACCAAAGCAGCATCCCTGCTTGTGTATAGGCACCCAAAGGGCCAAGCAGAGGCAGCATAGGGTCTGATCTGGCCTGTGGACCCATGCCATGCCATTCATTTGGCTCATGTCATGAAAAGGTAGAACACCACTGGATTTACCTAAAGGAGATTACTAAACTTGCTGCTTTGTACTCTATTAGTGAATTCACAGAATGCTTTATACGATACAATGATTATCTTTCACCTATGCCTCAAAGACTTCAGCTTCTGAATACATTTTAAGTCTTCAGGTTTGAAAAGAATGATTTCATGTTTCATCTACAGCAATTGTGTGTGGGCATGAGGGGTTGTTTCCTTTCAGTAATATTGTCTTGATGGTATACAGCATTAGTATTTCAAACATTAAGAATTGGATCCAAAATAGATTCTGATCCAAAATTTGACTTGTTTCAAATTTTTATACCATATTATAGGCTTTCTTCCTACATATTACCTAGGCTGAAAGTCTTATTAGTCATGTGACAATGAATGTGAACATGAGCTTTCACAGATAAGATGCTGTGTGTTATAAACAAGCCCATTTTGTAAAAAAGGCCTCTAACATCTGCATGAGGAAGAAATATGTTCAATAATTCTTTGATTTCTTTGTCTTTTTCCACCAGATTAAATGGTTAGAAGCCAAAGCTAGAGACATGCTGAGTAGAGACAAGTGAGTTTTTAACAGTGAGGATAATTAAGCACTGGAACAACTTACCATGGGATTTGGTAGATTCCTAATCATTTTGATCTCTAAATGAATACTTGATGTCTTTCTTAAAAAGATGCTGTTGCTGAAATAGAATTCACAGCCTTCATGAAAAAGTGTTGGGTGTGATTATTTTGCTTGCAGTACACAGGAGGTCAAAGTAGACTTCTGATCTCTGAAAACTACACATTTACTATTGCCTCTTTTATTATTCACTGTGATGCACTATGATCATGTATGCATATATCTGAGGTTCCATAGTTGGACATAGGATTTTGAAATGGAGAGTGCCTATGGTGTGGTGTTTTATCACATATAATAGACCACACATTTTTTCCAGGTAAAAAAAAAAATACTTTACTAATAGGCTAGGAGTTTGGGGCTATCTTTTTCAGCTTAAGATAGAAGCAAAAACAAATATAACTTTATTGAAATATGCATTTATTTGCTATATAACATAAGACAGATATAAACACACACAAAACCCTAGGCAAACAGTCAAAATTGATTGTTTCTTTAGCTGTGTAGTCATTAGAATTAAATGTACATGTCTTTCAGATTCATATAGTCTACCTTTCTTGACCATCTTGATAATACATCCAATACTTCACTGAGTTAACACCTGAGTTAACGTTTTTTAGAGTTCTAGAGTTAAAACTTGCCTGAAAGACTGTGAAATAGGGGTTACATGACCAGGAGCAGTTAACAGACAGCAGATTGAAAGAGAGAAAAAAGCTTGATTAGTGGAACATTGAGATCATTTTAAAAAAGGAGAGAGGGTCAGTAATATCTGTGAAATGAAGAATTTGGAAGAATTCAGATAGGCTATAATGAGCCATGAAGTCAGCTGACTCCCTTGCTGCTGCTTGTAGAAATGTGACTGCCCCTACCAGGCAGTTGGTTTCAAACTTCAGGTGAATCAGGAATCAAAGTGATGAATCTATTGCACCACTGAACCCCCTGATGCTATTACACCACTGAACCTGCCTGAACCACCCTTAGGTTGTCATGGCAACCTATTAAAAGTCATGCAAGTAACCACAAAATACTGGTCGATGAGTATGTGTATGAGTAAAATGCAGCGCATGTGCATGTGCTAACTATAGCTGTGTCCCCATGAGCAGGGGCATGCAGTTGCTGTGGGGAAGCAAGCAGCAGAGCAAATTCATGCCGCTCCTTCTTGCCCCAGCGCACACCCTTGCATGTGTGGTAAACTCGGGGAAAATTCTCTGGGTGAGTAGGGAATGCTGGGACCAGCACGTGTGCCTGTCTTGTATAGGGCCACATAAGAACAAGTGTAAGGAGCTGGAGCGTAGCTTTTTGGAATATAGGTTTGTACAGCTACAGTTTGTAGAGCTGCCAATAGAGAGCCCAGGAAGGACAGCTGTACTTAGAACCAGTTCCTTGAGCTATCTAATCCTTTCTGGAGAAAGTAGTGACCTCCGTCTAGTCCAGAATCCTTTGCCTGCTATCTTCCTAGCCACTGCCTTTGTATCTTGTGTCTCAAAGGCATAGTCCTCAATTGCACTATAGGATCTTCTGCATTGTTCATACGGTTGTGTGTTCCATAAAACTTTTGCTGCAAAAAGAAATGGCTTCCTGGCTGAGCAGCACTTGACAGATTGTGTAAGCCCCTTTTTAAGGTTACTTGTTATTTCTCAGATACCATTCAGTTCAATTCACAAGGAAAAAAAATGCATTTTTAAAAGGTTTTCTGGCTTTCTTGGTATGAAAGATGTGTCTCTGTGTTGATTATATAATGCAGGGGCACTTTGTTTGATCTGCAGAATTATACACTCAGATGTAAATGTAAAGAAGTCCTTTTTATGGTGCTTCAACTGAGAAGAACAATAACAACAAAAAAATACCCTGCAGATTTGAGCGTTAAATGATATACCTGAGCTACACCCAGTGCACAAAAGTGATGACAAGGAAGGGCCAGTGCCAAGTCTAAATTATAAAGAACAATAAGGTAAAGTTGGGGTATAATGTGAATTGTTCTGGCACTGGAAAAGCATGGGAGAGTGATCTGTTGATTAAGCTGTGGAAAGCATTCAGGCAGCAATTCTGCCATTATAAAAATAGGGAGGAATAATGTATGCTTCATTGAACCCTGGTAAAATGCCTCTCAAAATCAGACAAGTGCTCACTCTGCCAAGTACATTACTTAATTGTAAACTTATTCAAGGACTTCTGACTTCTGCACTTCCACCACTATCCCCAGCGTCTTATGAAATGGTTACTGCTACATTTGCTGATGGTTGTTCATTAACCTATACATTCTTCTTAGCTGGAATAACCCACATGGATGTTTTACTCTGGGATAAATAGGTAGCAATGATCAGTCAAAATTGTTTCATTTGCTAAATGGAGCAGAATACAAAGGAACCCAGAATGTACCTGAACAGACTAATTTAGTAATAAATACTAGAAAACCTTTAACGTTCCTGTAAAATAAATAATAACCATTTATCTAGCTCTTTTTTTGTCTTTCATATAAAACTGGATGTATTCATGCTAATAATACATGTTATTAAGAGATGTAAGATGGGCTATATGGCATTGTTTTAGCACTGTTCAACCAAATCTACTAGATTTCAAATTTTATGAATGGAATTACTGTAAATCCATTTGTGTATATAAACATAACTGAGGCTAAGTTTTCCCAGCTTGGCTTACATAGGATGGCAATGATGATGATAATTAGAAACTTTAAATACATAGGACTGAATATTATAAAACCCATGTTCACTAATAGATAACATTTTTGGAAAGTGTATAGGCGCTATACTGATCTCACTTCAATATAAACTTGCAACGTAACTTCTTGCAATACACTCTTTCCTTATCTGTTTGTAAAACTACAAGACAGACATGCATGAATCACTTTTTTTTTTTCTGTACTTCATCATTATTAAAGCTTTTGAAATGTTTAAAAAGTAACGCACCAATTAAAGCTTATGTTTTAAGCAATGCTGAGTAAAACAGATTAAGTGATTTAAAAAAAAAATAAAGGAGCTGTGATACCACTACAGAAAAAGCAAAACCTTCTGAAACTACTACAAGCAGGCTGAGGTACAGCAAAAGTGATTGAAGAGAGAATCCTACAAGAAACATGTTGAGGCAATGCCATGCAGGTTCACCCCCCACCCCGAGTACATAAGCAGTCACCGCATGCAGAAACTAGAGAAACTTGATTGAAAAAAACATAATCACTCTCCTCTAAAAGTACAAAGGAATCACAAAGTGAATCTGATTACAGTGAAACAGCATTGGCAAAGTCGTCAGACCCTTGATGGAATGCAATTTTTTTTTTTTCTTAAGGAAAGGGAGGGTGTCAGAATGCTAAATAAACATCTAATATCCCACTGCAATACTTTCAAAGCAAGAGTGGTAGATATTCAAGTATACCACTCAAGAAGTCTGAAAAGCACTAATTGGTGTAGCAACATGTTCTTTCTCCTTCACAGGCAGTGGTAATACAGACATACTATATAAAAGAAATACTTTGTAAAACATTGTATTCTATGCAGCAGCTGGTACAGGAAACCTATAAAGAGGTAGAGTTTAAGATGGAAGACAACTCAGCCCTCCAGTGAGTTGCCACACTGTATTAGCGTTAGTAACTTTCAAACCTATTTTTCATGGTTGTAGTGGAAGGACCAGGGGGAGCTATGCACAGCTAAACTGCGATGCCTTTGACAAAGTTCCTACTGCTCTGCAATGAACATTATACTGGGAAGTTGTCAAAGTGCCTTCATTTTCTTTAATGCAGAATGTTCTCATAGTTATAGTGGGGGGCAAGGCACCTTTCCTTGGATCTCTAGATATTTTAACAACCTTTCCAGCAGCAGGATATTGGCCACTATTGATCCCCCCCACTCCCGCCCCCATTGCGGGTTAGAGTCTTATGTCTTGTGATTGTGTCTGTGTTAACTGTTAGTTTTGCTAATAGGTTACCAAATGCATTTCTACAGGATGTTTTGAATAGGTATGATCTTGTTTCAGACTGGGGGTTGGACTAGATAAACTGTGTCCACCCTTACTTATCTATGATTCCTATGTTTCTTTATCATGTAATTTGTAAGGGACAGACACCCAAGCAACATCTTCTTTTAGAACAGGGCTATTAGACAATACACAATTTCTGAACTATCTGACTTGAGCTCTGTTCAGTTAAAGGGTGGCTTGTGGCAAATTTCCAAAATGTCTTAAGATTCTCAAAAATGACATTTTAACTAGATTCATTCAAAAATTACCTCTCGAAAACTTGTAAAAGCCATGTCCTATAACCAAAACAGGCTACTCCAACAGACCATCATTTCATCTCCTTTAAGAGTATCTTGTCACGTTAATTTTCTGCAATTCCTGAATATAATATCTAACGTCAAGGACTATTCTGCTATCACTGCTCTGATTCTTGTGAAAGGCCAGGCTGTGGACCCTCCTGCTAATTACCTACATCATTGTGGCAGGGAAGCACTTTCTACAGAGCTTTTACTCTTAATTATTCACAGAGCTATTACTCTTAGTTAATTTAGTTAGTCACCTGTGGATGAACTATGGCTAGAGCCCCAGCTATGCCAATAAACACAGGTTTATTGTTATTCTAAAAGAAGTACACTGTTTCATTATAATACTATGTTGTTTAGATTACAGATCCAGGGCTTATTTGGCTTCTGAGAAGCAGAAAAGAGGTAGTGGGGATAATAGCAGGTATTCAACTTGTCGCTGTATTGATCTAGAGGCAAAAGGAATCAAAACTCATGGAAAAGGTGAAATCTTTTATTAGACAAACTAGTCTATTATTGGTCTAATAAAAGATATCACCTCTTCACAAGTTTTGTTTCCTTATACTAGAGCACAAGTTCTCACCTGTACCTCTGCTGGAGGAGAACCAGTGTAGAGCATATGGGCTTATGCTGAAAACAGTTCCTTTTTTCATTACTGCAAGCATGCTCCATGTGGTCTGTTGTAACTAGATAGCAGAATCTTTCCCAAACATGCTTAAGATCATATAATAAACCAGCTTCTGAGGTTACTAGTGTATGTGTGTGAGCATATTATTTCCATAAGCCACCTTTCTTTCTTCCCCTCTCCCCCAAGCAGTCCCAGCACACACAGTAAAATGTTGGCTGCATCAACATATACATAGCAACAAACAATAAACTACAGGATTTAGATACCTATACCATGACCACTTTGTATTGCAGTAATGCATTGAAAAACAAAATGTTGCCATATCGTAGGGAACTTCATGCATGCCTTTAAGTGCATTTCTTTCTGAAACAGCATACAGAACAGTGGTTTCAAAGTTGCACTCTAACTTTCCTACCATCCATTTTTGTGAAGAGGATCTTATACAGTCAGTTGATTGATAGAACTTCCATTTGTCCTCCCTTGGATCTGGTCTAATCTCATGTACATATACCAACTTAGGCTAAGCCCCTCCTATGCACACTGCTCCATAACTTTCATAGACTTACTTCTACCATGAACTTCAATATGAAATGTTGATCTACCATACACATTCTGTGCCCAAACATTCTTGTGATGGATGCTTACTCTCACATGCTCTCTCTCTCCCATATTCTGAACCATTGTGCACTGTTTCTTCCTTTTTCCTCCTGTTTTGAATTCATCACACTGCAGCACTTGTCAATTAGAAGTGTCAGTTAGTGCCCAATAACATAGGGAACAGTAGAAAATTCAGTAGGAGATAATGAATAAAAGAGGTGAAATGGATGGTTGGTATGGAAGAAACATCTCCACCAGGTTTAGGGTATCAATGCAGACCCTTCTCCATAGCATGCTTCTTCATATAGGGAGGCAGTCTCATTTAGCAGTGATATAGTAGACAGAAACCTAGGAAACCTGTTTTCTATTTCCAACTTTGCCATTGGCCCATTGAATGCCTTTGGCCAAGTCATATCACTTCCCTGTGCCTCTGTGTCCTATCTGTTAAGTGAAGAAAACTATACACCCTTCCTTTGTACATTTGATATCTACTTATTAAAAGTACTATTTTAAATTTCACGGTATTGTCATAATGTGTTCAACATACCTATTCATCTGCATCTAACATTCTGTGTTGCAATCTAAACTTTCCATTTTAGACTAATCCAAAATTCTTTATACACTCAAATATTCTATTAAAACCTGCCTGAATTCTTTTTGTGCAAAATACAGGGCCTGAATGAAACTTTTGGAAAGTTCATATTGCAAGTATTGACACCAATTATTGATTGGTGCTCTTCAAAAGAACTGGAAGTTCAGCTGCAATACGAAGGCAGAAGACTGGATATTTCTGTGTTGTGCTGTAAAAATTATCTGAACCTCTTTTATTCCCTGCTCAGCTTTGTAAATGTCTTGACAAGAGTCTCCAGAAATAAAAAGCACCCATCACTTTTCCCTCATTAGCTGAAGAGGAAAACACTGCAGTAATCCACTGGTATGGTTTGTTTTTTGTTTTATGTACACTTGTGATCTTTCCCAGTCTTGTGCAAAGTTTTAAAATATTCTATAAACTTAAAACATAACCAGATTTTCCCCTGCTTCCTCTGTTGCAGTTTTAGTTTCTAGCTTGGTCTCAGTAAATTATAATATTGAGCTTGGTCTCAGTGAATTAAACTATTGAGACTTGTTTGATAACAATGCAAATAGAGTTGAACACAGAGAATTTAGGAATCTCTGCCAGAATGGATAGTCAGATTCTATGCCATAACTTTTAAGCAGATTGGTGTATGAATTTCCAGATGAAAGGCTTTGCTCTGGATCTTAGAAATATAAATAGCAGAAAAAGAAAGACTCAAGTTAATCCAATTTCCAGTAGAGATAAAAGGTACCACAGGGGTTGAAAGACTAGTTTCCATCAATGTGCTGTTGCAGTCATTCTTTAACTTATCTGAATAAAGGAATGCTTAGGTTTTTCCCTTGAGAGAGAGTTCTTTGATGGCAACCAGAGTGTTTTGTTTCTTGTTTTTTTTTTCATAGCTTGTGTGTATACTTCTTAAAGTCAACAAGAGAGAATAACATAGTATATATTTTGTATGATATATTTCCCCTATCTACTTCACAACAAAATTCACATAGGCATTCAATTTTAATAGGGGCAATACTGAATCTTAGTGGTGGATAGAAAGCATATAACATTAAATTAGGACATTCTAAATTAAGACAGCTACTTTCCTGGGACACTGGGACATCTCCCAAAAAATGAATTTAATTTGACTGTGAATAGTAATGCCTTAATCTGGACAATAAGAGTTATATTTTATACTACTTGAAACTTCAAAGTCTACAGACAGCTAAATTTCAATCAGTTAAATTACCTAATTTCACCTGTTGCACATTCCTAGAGGTAGGGCCATCTTAGCTGAGTGAAGCACCTTGGGGCCTAGTCTGTGTGATGGCTAAAAGCTAGTAGAGATTCACAAAATATTCTCATACCTGAAGGCTTCCAAGTATTTAGTCCAGTAAGCATTCTCAGACCATACTGTTGAGTTCATACCAAATCCTTGTGTTCACTTTCATTACAAAAGTTATAACATCACTTTTTACATAATAACTTCAATAGTTAAAACGCTCAAAGAGGAAGTGGGAGACCTGGGTTATATGCCTTCCTAGCCTGAAATAGTTCAGGCTCATGTGCTATCTCCAGGTGAGGACTGTCATCACTGAGTTATTCATACTTTCTCTTCTTTACTGTCCTGAACCCATGAATCTTGCATTTATTTTTGAATACTGAACCTACCATCCTCCACAAGAAGAGTAGAAAATATCCTTTTCCTTACCTCAGGGGTACGTGTACCCCCAGGGTACTTGGGAAGGCCCTAGGAGGTGTGTGTGGGCAAGCAGGCAGGTGGGGACTGGGTGTCACCTCCCACTACCCTGCACTGCCACCTCCCAGGAGCAGGGCCATGGGATGAGGGGGACAAGGGCCTCCCAGCCAGCTGGACACAGGGGAGTAGAGATGGAAGGGGAAAGCTTGTACACAGCAACCATCGCTGCCACCCACTACCCCACACTGCCACTGTTGCACATCCAGCCACATGCCACCCCCACCACCCACTCCACATCTGGACACTGGGGGTACCTTTATT
The DNA here is from genome assembly GCF_001723895.1 of Crocodylus porosus. Taxonomy (NCBI): domain Eukaryota; kingdom Metazoa; phylum Chordata; order Crocodylia; family Crocodylidae; genus Crocodylus; species Crocodylus porosus. The sequence goes on from NW_017728918.1 coordinate 39,059,380, forward strand.
AAAGAACGTTGTAAACCCCTGTCCTACCATATCGATAGCTCAGTCATTAAAATCCATCCCCAGTACATAGAAATATGGGTTTAAATCTCCTCACGCTGAGGAATGTTTCCTACTTCTTTGGCAAATAATGTAACCACTAGAGTGCTGGGTGCCAGGTGTACAGCAATGTACTGATTGACAATAATAATTCTTGCTTTCTAAGGAAAGAAAATGCAAACAATCCAACATATACTAATGTTGATATTCAAAGTGCCCATCATTGACATCCATTCATAGCAGCAAACATCAGACTGATACATGTTTACCCATTTTTAAGACATGCTGTATTATGCAAAAGGTAATTATCATTCCTCTATACCTGACCCTACCCTGAAAAACATTCATACATGAGGGGTCGATTTAAATGCCAATGTCCAGATATGAAATTTGTGTTGTGAATTACAGTTGCACATAAGCAACTAACTCTAGCAGACAGGAAGGATTTCAGATATGCTTCCTTCTTTGTTATTTAGTTCTGAGGCCTTAGGCATCTTCCTATTCAGTGGGCTCATCTACATGAGATGCTGAATCACAAACCATGATGCCGCAACTACATTGCCATAGCAATGCACTCCCTCGCTATAGCGCATTGCTACAGTGATGTAGCAGCAAAAAATAACCATGCACCACTGGCACAGCATGGGCTGTTACTGAGCCCTTATTAAGTACTTTCAAAAGGAAGTACTGAATGAGGACGCAGTAACAATAGCGTGATAGGGACATGTATAGGTGCACCCACCATGCAGAATGTTTTAAATCCCAATACAGTGCAGCTAACTTCTCTATATAACATATAGATGCCCTATATATTTAACATATATGCAACTTAAGCACCTCACTTACATTTGTGACTAGTACTTCTTGAGACAAGCACCTATATTTTAAGAGCTGATATGCTCAGCACCAATATACCTAACCCTTTTTGAATCTGGGCCATTGTTATATACGATAAGTGCCCTACTGATTATACAGTAGGTGTCGACATGATCCTTTGCTTTTTCAACTTAGCTCATCCAAAAAAAATCAGCTCCTCTTTTCAGTAATAACTACTCTAGTCACAACATTACTTCAGTCAGATTTTTGTCCTCCTGCTGAGTATATTTAAACTAGTGCAGATTGTTCAATTGTATACAGGTTCTTTTCATGAGAGATTTGGAGTTATTCATTCTGCTGTTACAGGTTGTTACAATAGGTCAGGCTTTCAGAAGTCAGTCCAATAAAGATCAATAAAATCAAGAATGTTATCCAACTTATATGACTCCACACTACTAGTTTAGAGAGCTTTTACAAGCTTGATAGTTAATGACCTTTATGTTTTAGAATAGCATTTAATATGCCAAAGGATATAGTGTAACCAGTCTGGTACTTGTATAATTATACTTTCATAGTCTCATAGTTTCTAGGGTCGGAAGGGACCTGAGCAGATCATCTAGTCCGACCCCCTGCCATGGCAGGAAAGAATACA
>NW_017728918.1:39060983-39064607 GCF_001723895.1 Crocodylus porosus
CTTGGCCTTCCTAACTACCCCCCTACATCCCCGAGCAACTACAGAATAGTCCTCCCTGGTGATGACCCCTTCTTTCCATTGGGTATAAGCCTCCTTACTTAGATACAACTTAGTAGAGTTAGACTGACATGTATATTCCCTGAGAAAAGTGCATTCAAATTCATTTTGGTGACCCATGAGATTTGCTCTGCAAAAACAACCAATATCTATCAACTTTCAGTTCTTTCTCAGCTAAACAAGTGTGTTTGCCTACCTTCTGAATTTGTCCTCCTCATGGGCATGCACTCTGAAAAACAGCTAGAAATCATATGTATCATAATTTTGATGCAAGTGAGAACTTTTAATTTTGAACCCAACAAGCCCTGCTAGGAAGAAAACCAATATTTAAGTTATGTACATACTACTCGTTTTAAGTAATTTCTTGCTTTAATCATAAAATTGATTAAAATAACGATAAAGGTATTCAGCAATTAAACCTCCAGAACTTCAGTGGAGGGGGTTGGGTGTTTGTATGGGAAGGGGTTGAAAAAGACGAGGGGCACAGTGGAACGAGAGAATAAAGCAAAGCTCCTTTTTTTCTGAACAGACCGTAGTTGATTTATTAAAAGCCATACTGTGATAAACAGTAAGTCAATGAATGGCAGGCAAAGAGGAAGGGGAGGGGAAGATGTAAGTATATCGCTATACCAGGCAAGGCTATATTATGTTAAGATATTCCAAGCTTACTCCATAGTCAGTAACCCTGGCAGTAGCATTGTCATGTAAGTGCTGTGCTGTGCATGGGTCCCTAAGCTCTGTCTCTCAGAGCACTAATGAAACCATGCCACTTCTGCTGAGAAACAAGCACAAGTGGAGTAGGCTTGATGCATATCAGCATGGTGCTGCTTTCACTAAATAGTTGTACCCAAAGGATCTAGGCACTTATCCCTCCTAAAGGGGATGTGGCATTAACTTAGGTTGGGAAAGAGCTCTCATTATATCCATAAAAAGTATGGTAGAGTTCCCACTCCAGAACATGCTTTCCAAAAACTTCTAGAGACATTTTGGCTGGGACAACCACACCCAAACCCTCAATCAGTATTCCTTTCTGTCCTTTATACACTCAAACTATGGAATCTGCAGTATTTACATATTTTTTTTATAAAGGTGGGATACATAAAGATATTTCTTGGGTATGCTATTGTTTTCATTTTGTACAAGTAGCTGTGTTCTGTGTTTGGCTTCATTTGTTTCTACCTAAATCAAGCTATGACCTATTTTTAATTATTCAAAATACCATTCAACTTTTTTTTATATTCAATGCTACAATATTTTTTACAAAATGTATTCCAAAATCTCTGTTTAGTGGGATTACTAAAGTGACTGTTACAGGACAGCAATTAAGCCTGTGCTGTCAAGTTAGTAGGACTTCCGTGAGGATCTGTGCTCCCTCAATGTATTTCATGAGGAGTATTGGACTGAAGGGCATTGGGGACTGCCTGTAAAGATATCAATTCTTTCTGTATAGTCACAGACTTTACTGAAGTGGATGGACATGCTAGCCATGGTTTTGTGATAAGTAAAGAAGTAACTAAATAGCTCTTAGTTCAGCAGTAGCTGAAATAATGGAAGCCAAAGCAGACAAGCAAGGTAAGGTCTGAGTGGGGATGACCGGGGCTGGGTACATAGTGTTGATTGCAGCTGTTTCAATGTGTGCAAACAGAATCAAAAGCTACCAGACAGAGAGAAAAAAAACTGAATGTGATGATGGTAGGGATGGAATTCTTAGTAAATAAAAAGAATTTAAGAAACAGCAACAACAAAAACCTCCTACCAACACACACAAACCCCCAAGTCAAAGTCAAAGCAAAAAAAAACATGACCTATATATTCAGCTTCTCCTGCAAATGCAAAAAACTCACCCAGCCCCCAAATCCTGGCCAGCTGTTCACTGCTTAGACCCAGAAGTAACAGAAATACACTCTTAATCATGAGTGTAACTTTAAGCACGTGCTTATATGTCATGCTGAATTGGGGGCCATAATACACAATGTTGTTAAACTGTCTCAGATGCTTAGGACCTCAAGACACAAGGGTGGCTAAGATAGCATATTAAGAGTCCCTTCCATTTTCCTCTACTTCTAACCATTGCTAAAAGTCTATAATGGGTTGGTATGAGAGTAAAACTAATGTGACCTTGCCCATCCAAAGCTGCAAGTTCCTATGCTGCACTGCTATTACCAAATGATGAACTATCTTGACACATTGCTATTCCTGTTTTAAAAAAATATATCTGTCTTCATGGATCAATGCCAGCCGTTACTGTTGTCAGGTATTATGCACACAAGTATTAAGTAAAAAGTTATGAGAAAGATGTGGAGCCCATGAGTAATTGATCCTCCCCTCAATGAGGCTGCTTGCTATGAAGCCACCAAATTAATAGTGTATTAGCAGCAAAATTACAGCCAAGGTAGGAATTGCATGGTTAAATGTTCCAGTTGATTGCAAGATATCTCATTTAAGCTGAACCTCCCTAGAAAATCTAGAATATTATCCACCTTCATGTATGAAGTAGGGTATTAAATTGGATAATGGCTGTAATTTCTTCCAATATTAGGAGGATATATTTTTCAAAGAAAGAAAAGAAAAAAAATCCTGTACCCTATCCATCATTAAGTGTTGCTTTGTCACTGCTGCTGGAATTCTCTATGGAAGTTTTAAAGCTTTATTTGAAATAGCATTTAATATCATTCACAAATGTCGATGTTTTATTGCTTTTAGCTGAATCTTCCTGTTCTTCAGATACATTTCAGTAGAATGCATCACATTTTTCAGGAAGTTAATTTAATACCTTCATGCATTTTGTTATTTTCATCACAGCTCTTGATACTTATTGCTCCCATAGTAAGTAGCTTAGGAATCTGATGGTTTTCTTATCGTCTATTTAAAATATCTTCCATTATCATATCTAAGCCATTTGGTTCCATTATTCAGAACTGTAAGGCATTTTAAGCACATGCTTATATGCCATGCTGAATTGGGAGCCATAATACACTATGTTCTTAAACTGTCTTAGATGCTTAGGACCTAAGGACACAGTGACAACACCTATATGAGCGGCAAACTATGCAGTTGTTACTGTACAGTCATTTAGTACTTGCATAAGTCCTTGTTTGCAACTGTGCAATAGTGTCTCATGTAGATGCACCCAGTGGGGGATAGGACATGTGGCGGCCTTACCAATTCAATCCAGTTCACACGGGCTTGGAAAATCTTTGTTTTCATAGAATCATAGACTCATAGAAGTAGGGTAAGAAGGGACCTTATAGAGCTTCAAATCCGACCCCCTGCCAGGGCAGGAGAAAAAAAACTGGGCTCAAATGATCCCAGCTAGGTAGGCATCAAGCCCCCCCAGGGTAGGAGCCAGCACCACTTCCCTTAGAAGTTGGTTCCAGATCCTAGCCGCCCTGTCTGTGAAGTAGTTCTTACACATGTCTAATCTAAACCTACTCTCCAACAACTTGTGGCTGTTATTCCTTGTTATGCCAGGGGCACTAGGGGAAACAAGGTCTCTCCCAAACCCTTCTGGTCCCCCCTAGTGAGTTTATAGACTGTCACCAGGTCCCCCCTCAGCCTTCTCTTGTG
>NW_017728918.1:39064707-39101388 GCF_001723895.1 Crocodylus porosus
GGCCCTCCTCTGGACCCTCTCAATGTTGTCCACATCCCTCCTGAAGTGGGGCGCACAGAACTGGACACAGTACTCCAGCTGTGGCCTGACCAGTGTTGCATAGAGGGGGAGGATCACCTCCCTGGCCTGCTAGAGATGCACCCCTGGATGCACGACAAGGTCCGGTTAGTCCTGCCAACCGTGACCTCACATTGTCGGCCCATGTTCATCTTGGAGTCAATAATGACTCCAAGATCCCTTTCTGCCTCTGTGCTTTCAGGAAGGGAGTTTCCCATCCTACAAGTGTGCTGTTAGTTACTACTGCCCAAGTGCAGCACCTTGCACTTGTCAGTGTTGAAGCGCATCCTGTTTTTGCTAGCCCAAGCCTGTTGCCTATCCAAGTCTTGCTCCAGTCTTTCCCTCCCTACTAGTGTGCTCACCTCACCCCAAATTTTGGTATCATCAGTGAATTTAAACAGAGTGTTTTTCACCCCGTCATCCAAATCGCTGATAAAGAGATTGAACAACGTGGGCCCAAGGACCGAGCCCTGGGGGACTCTGCTGCCTATTTCTCCCCAGGTTGAATATGACCCATCCACCACCACCCTCTGCAATCCATCTGACTGTGTAGGCATCAATGCCACAGTCACCCAATTTCTTAATGAGGATGGGCTGGGAGACAGTGTCAAAGGCCTTGCTAAAGTCCAGAAAGACTACATCAACAGCAACACCTGCATCCAAGGCTTTTGTGACATGATCATAAAAGGCAATCAGGTTGGTCTGACATGACCTGCCCCTAATGAAACCGTGCTGGTTGCCCTTGAGCATCATCTCTGAGGCCGGCCCATCACAGATGTACTCCATGATGATCTTCTCAAAGAGTTTTCCTAGGATTGAGGTAAGACTGATGAGCCTATAGTTGCCCGGGTCCTCCCTCCTCCCTTTTTTAAAGATGGGGACCACATTGGATACCTTCCAATCATCCGGCACCTGTCCCGAGCACCACGAGCGCTCATAAAGCCATGCCAAGGGCCCTGCAATAACCCCTGCTAGCTCCCTCAACACTCTGGGGTGGAGAGCAACTGGACCTGCTGATTTGAACACATCCAGCCCCTCCAGAAGCTCTCTAACCCAGTCCTCCCCAACCTGAGGTCTGGAGGCGTTCTCCTCAAGGCTGTCTTGCATCACGGTGGGGAAGTCCCAGTCTCTGCCCAAGAAAACAGAGGTGAAGAATTGGTTAAAGAGGTCTTCTTTCTCCTCTGGCACAACCACTAGATTGCCCAGAGGATCTTGCAGGGTCCCCACAAGATGTTTATTTGGTGGAGTCCATCCACCGATCAGGTAAGGGATGGGCAGAGCCAGCCCTGCCCCTTGCATAGAGTGGTGAGGGCAAAGAGCCTCCTGGACCTGATTGAAGCCTGCATTCTGCAAGGTCCAGCAAGACTTGGGGGGGCAAATCCTCTGAATTGAATAAAAAGAACTGGGTTCCCAGCATGCGGGAAGATACATCGGGGGACACAGAAGACAGAAGAAGGGGCAGAGAAGACCTGAGAAGAGCTGCCCACCCAGTGAACCCAGGACCTTAAAGAGCCCTGAAGACTCCCTCACTGGGACCAACGCCTCACCCCATTTGGTGTGCAGCATGGTAAATAGGGCTCAGGTTCTGGAAGCCACTCAAGCCGGGTCAGGTCTGCAACCTCTGGCAAGCAGCAAGGGCATGGTGCACATATTGGTGCATGGAACTCAGATCCTGGGAGCCACTCAAGGTGTTTTAGGTCTACAGCTTCCGGTGTGCAGCCAGGTCCCCCAGTGCACAGCATGGTGCACAATGCCTCAGACCCTGGGAGCTGTGTGAGGCAGCTCAGTTTTAACCCCTGGTAAGTGGCCAGGCTTCTCAGTGCATGTGGCGGTGCACAGCAGGACCAAGACCTCTCCTTCTCTTTCCCTCCTTCTTTCCTGTAGTTGTATATTGGGAGTGGGGCCCCTGTCTTAGAGGGCACCCAGGTAGTTTCTTTAGAATTGATTATTATATTTTGTGGTACCTTAGATTTTGGAGACTGTGCCTTATATTTTGTATGATTAAGTTTAATGATAGTATATTAACAGAGTTTTAAGGCTGGCTGATCAATACCCTTTGTTCTGGGTTGTTCTATTGTTTATTTGTATTTTGAATAACAACTGAGTGCCTATATATTGTATATGGTTTATTGTTTCGTAAATATGTACATATTTGTGTTTATAGATATATAAAACCTTATTCTTCCTCTTTAATGAAGGAGGAATAATAAACTCCCGCCTGTTCATTCCAATTGCCACCATCTGGCCGCACCACCGTGACCAAGACCATGAGCGTGGCTCGCCAGCTCCGGTGCCTTGACAAAACTCAAAAGCTTAATGTTTCAGAGTTTATTAATCCCAGACACGCCACTTGAATGTGCGCCTCGGACCATACTATGTTGGGTTGGAGCAGCCCCAGCTGGCAGGGGCCTCAGGGATCATCCTGCCAGCCTGGGCTTCCCCTATACCCCAGCCAACTGGGGCAGTGTCTGCACATGCACTGTTGCAAAGTAAAAACCATAACAGGATAGTACTTGTATTTATTTATATTAGTACTAACCTGCTGCGTAGTTAATTAGTTCTCTCCAGCCTAATAAGGGCACATGTGTAAATGCACAAGAGGGCACAGCAGCCCCCCTGGCTCTCCAGGGACCTAAGCAGACCTCCTGATGCTAAAAAGAAAGGCCTATAAAGGATGGAGGATGGATCCAAGGAGGATTATTCTGCACTGGTCGAATCCTGCAGGGAGCAAACCAGGAAAGCCAAGGCTGCAACTGAACTCCAACTAGCTTCGAGCATCAAGGACAATAAAAAGTCCTTTCTCAGATATGTGAGGAGCCGAATGAAAAGCAAGGGCAACATTGGACCTCTGCTGCACCAGATGGGGCAACTAACAACTGACACCTAGGAAAAGCCAGCCTATTAAATGGGTACTTTGTGTCGGTCTTTCATCACCCCCATGGGATGCCCATGCCTACTACAGGACAGGGAGGTCCGGGTGAGGGCAATTCCATGCCCTCCATTAATGCTGACCTCATGAAGGAACATCTTGAGAAGCTGGATACCTTCAAGTCAGCTGGCCCTGACAATCTACACCCAGGGTTCTTAAGGAGCTGGCAAGCATCATAGCCCAGCCCCTGGCATGGATCTTTGAAAACTCCTGGTGCTCTGGTGTAATGCCCGAAGACTGGAAGAAGGCCAAAGTGGTGCCTATCTTCAGTTTTGGGCTCCACAATTCAAAATGGATGTGGAGAAGCTTGTGAGAGTCCAGAGAAGAGCTACGCACATGATCAGAGGTCAGGAAAGCAGACCTTACGATGACAGGCTGAGAGCCATGGGGCTCTTTAGCCTGGAAAAGCTCAAGCTCAGGGGTGATCTGATGGCCACCTATAAGTTTATCAGGGTGACCACCAGGATCTGGGGGAACGTTTGTTCACCAGAACGCCCCAAGGGATGATGAGGTCAAACGGTCATAAACTCCTGCAAGACCATTTCAGGCTGGACATAAGGAAGAATTTCTTTACTGTCGGAGCCCCCAAGGTCTTGAACAGCCTGCCATCGGAGGTGGCTCAAGCACCTACATTGAACACCTTCAAGAGTAAATTGGATGCTTATCTTGCTGGGATCCTATGACCCCAGCTGACTTCCTGCCCTTTGGGCAGGGGGCTGGACTCGATGATCTTCCGAGGTCCCTTCCAGCCGTAATGTCTATGAAATCTATGAAATAACATTTACTGAAGAGCTAATTAGTTAACTGTGCAGTAACTATCTTGTGTAGATACACCTGTCACCATATCTCAGTTGGGTTTTATAATGACTACTTCCAACAGTTCTGTGTTTGAGGTCATCAGACAAGGTTTTCAGCTTTTAAGTATACATACATTGCTCTCTTCAAAGCAAAGGCAGGAAAAATATGTATGTCAAATGTTCTTGAACTAAAGTATCATTCATTTAGTTTAACAATATGCTATATGTGACTGTATCCTGTTTTTCATTTTTCCACATTTTTTCCTTCTGTCTCTGTCACAATCACCTTCTGAACAAAGGTCTGTTATTGTTCCTTTGTCTGTTTACAGCCCCAAATCTATTCTTCTAGAAACCATATGCCTCATTTGCTTTTGTGTCAATGAGGTGTTTAATGACTATATTTAATATTAAATATCTGAAAGATATATATATGATAATCAGGGAAAAATTGCTAAACATAACACATATGCACCAATCTCAGCTTATTATTCTGAGCTCTTCAAGCAAAGTGTCACACAGCATTAGCCAGGATATGAGATGAATCAGAATTTACACTGATGGGAATCAGAATAAACTGTGCTATCCACTGCTATACTTGTATTATAGTAAGTCAGAACTGGAGTCAGAACAGTACAATGATGTGGATCAGGAGTCTGGTCTTTCTGATGTGAAAAGAATGTGTGCTGCAGTGCAAATCAAAGAGTACACCATGAGGTCAGTCAAGTGCACACAGACCTAGGATTAAGCTTCAATGAAGCCTAAAAGATTACAAAGTATTACACTTTTCTTATTATGGTTCTGCAGTGTGGATCTTGTTTTGAGTGACCTTCTGATTTTGTTACCTACAATCTTTGTTTATTAACCCCTGGATATCCATGGCAGATGTAAACTCAAAGCCCTCAGTTTTTTATCTGGGACCCTTCAGGTTACACAAAACATGTTACAGTCTCTAAAGGGATACAGTATCCATGAGAACTGCTTGATCAAATGCATCCTATTTTGAAAGTTATACACTGAATGTTGTTGGAACAATAAAAGTTGAAACGGATTATTATATCAGAAAAGTATCTTGACTTAGTTAGACCAAGGGAATTGGTATTGACTTCTTCTATAGACCTTTATAACTGCTTCTAAGGCTATGAGAAATTATTTGGTGCCTGAGGAAGTTGTGTACTGCTGCAATGATACTACATATGATATAACAAAAGGTTCTTAAATAGTAATCCATAATACATTTGTTCAACTGTCCTAGATATCTAGGGGGGCATTTAAGGTCCAAACACTGTTCTGTGCTGCTCAAATGCCAATGGTTTTATGTTTATGACACTATGTAATATTTTCTTTTTGTAGGTATAACCTCTGGAAAAACAGTTTTTCTCCAAACAGTGAATTTTAATTAGAGATTAAGGAGAGTGAACCTCACAGGTGATATTTGGAACTTCAAAAGAACCATATCATGGATAACAATATTTTTGTAATTTTGAAATTCTTCCTATATAGTTAGATAAGTGATTCTCAACCAAGGTGTCCTGCTGTTAAGAGATGCCATGAGATAATTTTAAGGGTGCCATGGTGTGCTGCACAACAGTAGTGTTCACACCTACACGTGTCACAAGATAAATTCAGATATTTCAGATTCATAGTGTAAAAAAACATTTTGACTTGTGGTCTTTCTGATTCTTTTTCCAGCAGAATAGTTACTTTATTATTTTTCTGCAGTCAATAAATAAATAAATAAAATAAAATTTAAAAAAAGAGAGAGAGAGAAGAGTGAAAGCCAAGACCTGCAATTGTCTAAGGAGTGCCTCAAATGAAAAACAGTTGAGAACCACTGGTTTAGTTGAACAAATACAGTGAAGCTGTCCAGAGTAAAATCACTGGATACCTCCCAATAATGTCAAAAAGGCCAAAGACTAGCAGATCTTGCAAATTCTTAAATAGTAATCCATATTTTCTTTTTCAAGTAGACTACCATCAGACATATTTGTTGCTAGAAAACTTCTCTCACCAACTAGGAAGTGCTCCTGCTTGGGAATATTGAGAAATAATTCATCTTCACTTTTCTACCACAAAGATACACTTTGCCTAGTTGAATTATAATTTCCTGGTTTCATAGTTGGTAGGGTCAGAAGAGACCTGAGCAGATCATCAACTCTGACTCCCTGCCATGGCAGGAAACAGTACTGGGGTCAAATGACTCCAGCAAGGTGTTCATCCAGCCTCCTTTTAAAGACCCCCAGTTGGTTCCAGATCCTAGCCACCCTGACCATGAAGTAGTGCCTCCTGATATCTAGCTTGAATCTACCCTCTGCCAGCTTGTGACCGTTATTCCTGGTCACTCCTGGTAGTACTTGGGGGAATAGGTACTCCCCCAATGCCTGCTTGTCTACCCTAACCAGTTTGTAAACGGCCACTAGATCCCCCCTCAGCCTTCTCTTGTAGAAGCTAAACAGGTTCAGGTCACTTAACCTCTCCTCGTAGGGCCTGCCCTGCTGACTCCTGACCATGCAGGTGGCCCTGTTCTAGACACTCTCCATATTGTCCACATCCCTTTTGAAACACAGTGTCCAGAACTGAACACAGTACTCCAGCTGTGGCCTGGCCAGTGTCACATAGAGGGGGAGTATCACCTCCTTGGACCTGCTTGAGATGCATCTGTGGATGCATGACAAGGTGTGGTTGGCCTTCCTGACCGCTTCCCCACACTATTAGCCCATGTTCATCTTGGCATTAATGATGATTCCAAGATCCTTTTCTGCCTCTGCACTGATGAGAAGGGAGTTCCCCAGCCTGTAGGTATTGTGCTAGTTCTTCTTCCCCAGTGAAGTTGTCAGTGTTGAAACCCATCCTGTTCTCATCCGCCCACCCCTGTAACCTATCTAGGTCCAATTGCAGCTTATTCCTCCCTTCTAGCACGCCCACTTTTCCCCACATCTAGTGTTGTCTTCAAATTTGAACAGGGTACTTTTTACACCCACGTCCAAGTAGCTGATGAAGATGTTGAACAGTGCAGGCCCAAGGACTGAGCCCTGGGGGATCCCACGGCCGACATCCCTCCAAGTCGAAAATGACCTGTCCAGTTAGACTGACTGGCCTATAGTTTCCTGGGTCCTCCTTCCTCCCTTTTTTGAAAATGGAAACCACATTGGCCCTTTTCCAGTCCTCTGGCACCACGCCAAAGCACCATGAGTGCTTGTAAAACCATGACCTCTGCTAATTCCCTCAGTATTCTGGGGTGGAGATCATTAGGACCTGCTGATTTAAATACATCCAGTCCCTCCAGAAGTTCCCTGACTAGGTCCTCACTGACCCTAGGCCTGGGTGTGCCTCCCCCGGGACTTACACGGGTGCCAGTGGTAGGGGTGACCCAGTCCGTGCTTAGCAAAATGAAGGCAAAGAAATCATTAAATAGGTTTAACTTGATTACTTGATCAATTACTTGATCACCAAGTCCAGTTTCAAATAACATGCCTTCCATTCCTTAAAGTTATCACTCCCTTAATTTTATCTGCATTAGTGTTTTATTTTATTTTCGTAATGTGAGATAATTAAACAGACCAAAGAAGTTTGTCCATGGAGACCTTGTTTAATACTTTATTTCTGGATTTATTGACTTGATTTCATGGCACATATTGAACATTTTGCCGTAAACCGTCATTAAATACTTGTTTCTAAGAAACAATTGCTTCTGTTTAGCTTCTTCTTAGCTAATGTCAGAAAGTTTCTTTTGTATGCCTTAAGCATAATGTTAGTAATATCTGTGGCATACAATTGACCTGTAGAGAATGTTCTAGTGATATTTCCCTTTGGGTGTGTCTACACAAGATGCTTTATTGTGCAGTAGAACAAATAATTGCTCAGTAAGTGTCACTGTCAACATGTACAGACCCTTACCACATAGTAATTTATTCTACTCAGCCATTAATTTGGTCCCAGTCAGTCAGGCAGCAGGGGACAGGATATTGCTCCCAGTCCACCCAGACTTTTCTTCAGTAGGGACACATGTCCCTCCACCACATTTTGGGAAGCAGGTTCTCCATGTGGGGTATAGTCTCCATTTTGGGGTATATTCTGACATGTCTTCACACTAGGCTGTCATACTTGCATAACCTTACCTGCTCAGTTGAGATGTACTAAAAACCAGGAGCCTGCCCTTCATCAGCATTGCTCTTCATGTAGATGTTGATTTCTTTAGTTTCTTCTCTAGAGATACGGCTTGTCTAGAAGGAACAGCAGTCAACTGAACATAACCTGTCACTGACCACTATGTTTCATGCTCTGTATTTTCCATGGAGAACACAGTGTCTCTGTCAGAACCCAAATCATAGCTGATCACTGAAAGGGAAGATGCCCCACAGTGCAATTTTGATTCTCTGAAAGCAAGAGAAGAGTAACTGAATGTACTCCACAGTAAATTTGGGCTTATTACACTTTGCCTAGGAAAGCAGCTACATGTCTGCTCATGTTGGATGCAGATTTGCACCCCAAAAGAGCAGCCTAATCCAGGGCTGCTCCTGCCCTGCTCTGCTACCCTCCAGCAGGCAGAGAGAGCACTAGACTTCCCTCGGTGTTAGCTTCAGGCTGGCAGGGGTGACTGGGAGCAGCTCTGGACTGGCAGGGAGCCCAGACCCATCCCTGACTCTGGGGCTCCCATGGAGCAGAAGTCTGCGCTGGTGTACCTCCAGGCCTGCCGACCCCTGCACAGTTACCCCACCAGTGCAGGGCTGCTCCCAGTATACCTGCAGAGCTCTCAGCAAGGGTCAGGCAAGCATTGGTTTGCCCAGACTGTTCCCTGTCACTGTGCCTGCCTGTTCCTTGTTCTCAGCTTTGGGCTGCAGTCTTCCAGGCCGGGTTCCACTAGTTAAGCACCATTTGTAGGTCCTCCTCAGTATGTGCAACAACACAATCATCAGCATCCTAAAGTTCAACAATTGAGCCAAAATAACTTTGCTTTTGGTACAGAGATGGGAGAGACTGAAGAGGTTCTCATCCATCTATACTTGGTGCTGATATCACATGGTAGACAATCATGGATGAACAACTTGATGACCACAAGAAAGATGGAAAACAGAATTGGTGTGATCACACATCCCTGCTTGACACCAGTTGAAATAGCAAAGGGTTCTGTAGTGAAGCCACTGCATAGGATGGAGGCTGTCATATGGTCATGAAGGAGTCTTATGATGGTGATAAAAACAGGACTTAGCTGGCAAAATGACCATCAGAGAATCCCTCCTATTTAGAGGAGTGAAACTGTCAAAGCAGTGAAACAAATTGTTGCTTCTCAGGCTCTGAATAAGTGAACAGGAACTCCATGCTGTAATTGCAGGGGTGAAGGCAACTCTTCTCCTGTCTTATGGCAGGTGGTAGCAGAAAAGGTACTTAAGAGGGGGCCATGATAGCAGTCTTCAAATACTTGAGGGCTGCTATAAAGAAGAGGGAAAACAACTGTTCTCTCTTGCTGCAAAGAGCAGGATATGTAGCAATGACTTAAAAATTGCAGCAAAGTATGTTTAGATTGGATATAAAGAAAAACCTCTTCACTGTTAGCACAGTGGAATAGACTGAGGCAGTAGAACAGACTGCCTAGGGAAGCATGGACTCTCCAGCATTGGAGATGTTCAAGAAGAGGTTGGACAGCCTTTCGTCAGGGATGATCTAGGCATAGCTATGCCTATGTTCTACTCCGGGCATTCCCCATGCTTCAGGTTTTGCTAGTTGCTGCATGAGCCTGGTAGGCTGGATCTCAATGCCTTCATACTGAGTGGGGAGTAATCACCATTATAGTTAATGCTTTTTTGTTAAATTCCAGGCATTTAAGCATTGCTCATTTCCACTGAACATTTACACTTTACAAACTAAAACTATTCAGACCCCTCCTCCCCTTGCCCTCTGCTGCTACATGCATCAGAGGTCGGGGGAGGAGGGGTGTTAAGCCTTCCTCAGAGGCACTGGGTATTGGCTGCAGCCAAGTCTGAGGCTTTTGACTGGGGTGTGCCAGTGCTCCTCATGGGACTTAACCCACAGTTTGCCAGCTCAGGGTCAGACCAATTGTCAGATTTGGGGTTAGGAAGAAATTTACCCCAGGAACAGATTGGTATGGACTATACTATGCCTTCCTCTGTAGCTGGGGGTATGGCCCTTTTACTGGGGTCTCTTGGATATATATTAACAATCTTTACAGAAGAAAGACATTGGATTCTGTGGTTCCGCTGCTTTATCTGTGCCAGATTAAGGTCTTATTTCTTGTGTTGTGTCCGAGTTGACTGTAGTTTGGCCAACAGATTAGACAATGGTTTTGCATAGGGTTGTTTAGATAGGGATGATCCTGCCTCAGGAAGGAAGTTGGACTAGGTGACCTATGGAAGTCCCTTCCAGCCCCACTTCTCTAAGATTCTATTATTCTACAATCTTCTTCTAATTAGAAACACTGAAGGACCTTTTATCACTGGTGTAAGTTAATGGTGCTTTCACAACTATACTGGAGTACAGAAGAGAATCTCGTCCTTAGCATTATGCAGATTGCAATTTTTGCTTAATTTTAATTTTTCTCTCTCTAATTTTGAACTTATTTGTTTATTATTGTGCACTGTCTACAAAGGAACAAAATCTTATTGATCTCTCTATAATTTCAAATGTCAGTCATATTACTGGAGTGTTGCTGCTTTTTCAGCACTTTCAAAACTATCTTCAGATACTAAACTTATACTTGTATCAGTCAAATCGTTGTTTTTTGTAATATTCTCCTGAAAGAGCAATGGCATACAGAACTCAATAGGTTATAGAAGAATACCAGCTACAAGCAGATGAAATATTGTCTTATATGGATGGGGTGCAATCAGTGCCTCATGCATCACTACTTCCATTCTCATTGATTTATTTTGTATTTCTTGAACAATGCAACTTAGCATCTTGTTTTGTTTTCTTAACTGCAGCTGCAGACTGAATTGAAGGCTTTAGGGATTTCTCTATCACTGCTCACAAATTTTCTCAAGGTCAGACACTGTATCACCTTTTCATTTAGCAGTCATTCACTCTTTGATTTATTTTACTATGTTTCAAGATTAATTATTTTACATTTATGTGCACTGAATGGGCATTTGTCATCTATTTCCTCAAGTCCTTCAAGAATCTTTGTGCCCCATTATTTATCAATTCCTTAATTTAGCATAATCTACAAACTTGGAAATGTTATTGTCAATGCCATTAAGAAAATAATAATTATAAATAACAACAAGTTATGAACTCTGCAACTTTAATTCCTTTAGCACTTTACTAAGGTCCTTGGTCCCCACAAACCCTTACTCAGACCCTTAAAACTCTGATTGATGTTGGAAGCAAGAGGGCAGCTTAATTTCACAAAGCTCACTGCTGGGACTGTTATTGAAAAACTGTGTCCGGCCCTGCACCACATCCCCGCTACTCCATGCCGCCATCTCCCAGGAACTGGGGTAGGGGGGTGGAAAGCTTCCATGCAACCAGACACAGAGCAGCATGAAATGGTGGGTGGCAGTGGCTACCACCATGTGTAAGCTTCCCCCATCCCACTCCTGGGAAGTGGCACCAGCATGGGGTAGTGGGTGGCAGCACTCTGTCCCAGCCTACTCTGCCCATCATTCTTGAGGGGCATTCTTGATGCAGCACTGGCTGGACCCATGCCCCAGCACACACCCCAAGAGCATTATGGACAGACAGACACACAGACAGATGGACTAAGCTATTTATATATAGATACTTTAAAACTTATTTGGTATAGCTGTAGACAGTTTTTTAAAATAGGAGGCCCTTTGTTGAATTAGAATAGCATAAGAGCTTCTGTAACTTGCATCAATCTGCTATGGCCACAGGGAACTGAAAACACAGCTGAGGAAAACTTTGGTATAGGGACCTTGATCCAGATCCATAAAATACTTGGTTGCCTAAAGTAGGATGCAGCCAGGATATGGGTGCTTAACTTTTGTCTAAATTATGGGTGCCTTGGTCTGGACAAGGCCAAGTACCTCTGCACGTATCTTAGACCACCAACAGGATCTTCAATTAGGTGTTTCTCTGCTAGTGTTGTCAGAAGCACTAATTCAGTTAGGCAGGTGAGGCCACTGCTTCTCTTCAAAGTCCAGCTGGAGGAGAAGTACCATTAATTCTTTTGTATACAGTAGCTCAGGATGTAGAGGAGACTCTCAATTGGTGCATCTACATGTGTGCTTACTGCAGTTGACTAATTAGCTCCGCAGTAAAGAAACACTGTCTATACATGCACTGTCTATACATGCATGGGTATTAGGGAGCAGTAAATTAATGAACTCCACCATTGGGTAGTACTGTCAGGGACAGTACTGTCCTACAGTGGAGTAATTATGTGTGCTGCAATGCACAAGTAGATGTGACAGGGGTTGGCTGAGGCATGAAGGTATTAAAATGTGGGGACTGCCTACTACCTAGCTCTACAGTATCCCTGTGCCCAAGCCAGCCCTGATGTCACCCAACAGTGCCCCCCAAGCCCTCTACTGATTTGGGGCTGCTCTGCCCTGGCTCAAAGTGCTGTGTTCCTGGGCACATGTGTAGACACAGCACCTGGGAGAAGCTGACTCCTGCATAAACTGTTCCAGTTTATTGCTGCACATTAATTGCTTGCATAGATGCACCCAATTTGTGTAAGACCTAAGTTTAGTTCCTTCCTCTACTCCAGGGGATTCAGTTTCACATCCTTCACTTGAAGAACCTAACCACCAAGCTATTGGCCATTATGGAAAGCTTGTAGGATCTGTTCTCCCCCTCCCCTACCTCTTCTCTCTCACTCTGCCCACCTCCCTATGCCCCCAGGAGGTTGAGGAGATTATCTTTCACACCTTCCTGGACTGTCCTCAGCTTCAGCTGCTCTTTGATGCCCTCAGGACCCTCTTTGGCACTCTGGCTAGACAAATCACTCTCCCCTTGGCTACTCAGCACAAGACAGAGGAGATATAGACAGTTTTGGAGAAGTCCAAGTCCAGAGTGCCAGAAGAATTAAACTTCTATTTAATTCTGCTCTATCCTGTAGTGAGTGGGCAAGGGATAAGTGATCTGCCTGGCCAATTTCCTATTAGATTGAAGATTTCCTTGCTAGGCCAAGATCACAACTCTAAAAAGTAATAGAAACTGGTTTCCAAGGGTGAGTTTCAATGATGCCTTCCAACTCTTCCACTTCCTGGTCCAGGCATGTATTACATTTGATTTTGGACACTTACCTTGCAACAAGATGTGGGCCAGTTTATGTAGTCCTGGGCCATTGAGGGGCCTCTCTGCAAGGTAGAAGATGGACAGCTGGTCCTACATGCCTCAGCTCATGAGGGGCAAGGAGGAGGGGGATTCAATAACCTGTGACATAGTGTTTTCTGTTGCTAATAAATATCTAATGCTTGGTCCCTGGAAGGGCCATGTGTGTGGGCAGGCAGGGGGTGAGGAGGGGTTGGTCCTATGTCATTCCTTTTTGTATCTCCGTCAGGAATCCTTCCATAACTAATTGTACCTCATCACACTTTCTCTCATCGTATTGTATTTTTCCAGTATGAAGTATTTCTAGACTTTCAGTATGATCCCCATATAACTATTTCTCCTACTGCTGACCTTATTTATAATCAAGGCTGTAGCAAACTGCAATATGTCCTTACCCCAAGGTAGCATTTTTCACTCTTGCCCAAAACTTCTTCAACCTTCATCCTAACTACCAGCCCTAGTAACCATTACTTGCATTTGTGAAATCTCCAATAGCAATTCATCTTCAGTTTTTCCTTCACCCAGTACAGATAACTTCACACATTCAAATTCTTTCCAACCTGGTCAGAGATTCTTTACCTGTGAGATGTTTCTTTCTTGCACTGTCTCTTGGACAAGATTTAAAAACCCCCACTATCCATAAAATTCAAGAGTTCAAGAACTCCTGAATAAGCTTAAATACATATCCTAGTTTACAACTAGGATGCTGCTGTCATTGTAAGTACCTTTAGTTAAAAAGGAAATAAATAGGAAATAGTGAAAAAAAAAACTTGGCTGGACTGGTTATAAAACATTTCCAAGTTTGTGTTAGCTTGGACAATTGTAATTTCATTTTTTTTTTACTTGATGAACCTTTTTGGCAGGAAGAAAAGGTGACTGGTTGAGTACACAGCAAAAGAATTTTAGCATTTAGCAAAAATAATGTAATTATTCAGAAAAAGCATTCTAGTTAAATGATATGGAAAGCTTTTATGAATCAAGTCCTTAATATAATAATTATATCCTTAAATAGTCCTTCTGTTAAAAAAATAATGAAGGGAAAAGGCAAAGGCAAACATTCCCTATAAGAATCACTGGGTAGCCTGGTACTGAGTAATTAAAAAATACTTCTCTCATTTTCCCTGGTTTAATTAGGTGTGATCAAAAACCCCATCTTCTTTGTTGCTGACTAGCAGAAATGAAGCCAGTTTATATGCTGTCATTGCTCAGAGAAAATAAAAAGTGTCCTGAAAGTGATTTAAAGCTTAGAACTTCATAAACCATACAATTAATTCAGAAAATATACAACAGGCCATGCTCACTGCTGGTGGAAGTAGCCGTAGCTCCATTGCTGTCACTTAAACTCTGTCTTATTGTAATAGTGAATGTAGCTTAATAGGAGTGATTTTATGTGAAAGTAGAATCAAGCACAGGTGTGGTATTCTTACATACCAGAGAAAATACACAGTGAAAAGTATTTCTTTCAATGCTAAAAGATAGTTGCTAAAAGAAAATAACTTGTACTTTTCTTTTTGTTGTAATTAATTCAAATTAAAGTATCTGATATTACCTGTTTTTATTGGGTAGAGAGAACTGGGAAGTAGCTCTCAATTTTTATGAATATTGTGAATGCCTTTGACTCGTTGTTGATGATTCACCTCTTGGAGATCAGTTAGATATGAAGGGAGCATAACTCTTGACTTGCAATTAGGGTACTCGCCTTGGAGAGGGTAAGTCCAAGGTTCTATGCCCTAATCTCAAAACTGTTATAATATGTTGTCCAGTGAATATATAATATATGATGCATAAACAGTCCTTTGAGTAAAAATTGGAGCCCAGAACTTCCCCATCCCCTGTATCTGCAGACTGTAGTCTGATTGATTGGTCTCCTGCAGCTGCTGTGGGTGAGTATCCTAATTACTAGATTGAAGAGTCATCAGCTCTCTTGGTCCCCCTTTCTCTTTTAATTAATTAATTAGTCTTTAATTAGTTTCTGGAAGGCAGAAATGAAAGAGAGGATGAAGATTACTCAAACTGAGAAATGTATAGTCTTGTAGTCAGGGGACTCTGTGGGAATTGAGGTTTGTAGCTCTTCTGGTAGGGGTTTAAATTTCTTCTGATTCTGAATAAAAACCTTAACTCAGGAAAGGGGTAAAGACACAATCATGTCCTCAGATTTTCTCAAGTTTGCCTCTAGGCAATTGAGTATACTGATTAGAAATGGTTTTAAACTAATTAGTTGGCACCTTTGACTCCTTTGGACCTCCTTACTGGCAATCCTGGGAGGTCATAGACTTCCAGGGCATTGACTGACATGCATCTCCCTGCTGTAACTCATGGTGTCTCAAATAAAGTGCCATGAGTTGAACTGACCCCCCCCCACCCTGACCCCCAACACAACAGATATTCATTGTTGGCTTGGGAGGGTTGGGGATTAAACTCCACTTTGGAACTGATCCAGGAGGAGCTGCATGTCTGTAGCCTGTCTCCTCTAGCCTCACCCCCACCTCCCACCTCTGGTGCGCTCTTCATGATTGTGGGGGAGGAGGTGAAGAGAAGGGATAGACTTCCAGGCTGGAGGTTTTCCAGTCTGCTCTGGAGTGGGGCAGGTGAATTCATTCCCCGCCTTCAACACCAATCCACCCATCCCTCAGTGCTCCATCCCTGCCTTCTCCCCCTCTCATCATGTAGACAACACCAATCAGCCAAAAATGAATGAAGGCACTTTGGAGTGCGTTCATCCGAACCCTCATGTAATGAGCATTCATTTGTCATATGATCAGGTACTTTTAAAGTGATCTGCAGCTGGGAACTTCTGTCAGTGCACAGCTGTGGAGCACTTGGAAGGAGCTAATCATGTGGTAGATACAAGTGACAAATGCCACTTCTGTCAGCACTCCAGTAATCATCTTTCTTTGGGTCAGAGTTTCACCACTATATCCCTCCAAACTATCTATTTAAGCTACAGTTCCTCTTGCAACCCACATGTTGCACCCACATTTGAAATTGTAAATTTACTTCATCACCTCTCTTACAGTCACAGAAGAGAACTATTCATTTAAGAGAAAAATGCTACAGAAAAAATATATAATAAAACAACAACTATATAGGTTAATGCTAAACTTACCAAGTATTACCCATCAGCATGAACTAGTCTTCATTTCGGTTACTGTAAAAACAGGAATATAAAGCAAATATATACATTTGAAGATTTCAATGCTTTTCTTTAACCAGACCACACCAGTTTTTAAGACAGATTGAAGTCATCGTAGGGCAGCTATTGGACAGTTGGAGGAAATTAGAGAAATAAAACCTGTAAGATTTTATTGATGTGTATCTACATTTAGACTAATTATCTACAATTTTGTACACATCTTTTTGTTTTTCTTCTACTAGATAATTAGTCTTTTTAAATCTGAGGAGGTGTAATGATGTAAAGGAAAGAATAAAAGACTGTTCAATGTAAGAAACTTCAGTTTGGAGAAGTGCTGATTAATCTATTTATCCTTTTCTGTATATATGATGAAAGTTTATTTAGATTGGTTTTATCTGAATTAGGCATCTCTTTCAACATCCCTCACCTGTAGAACTTTACTGTGGGATTAGCAATAGAAAAAAGAAACAGTTGCTTCTTTATAACAAAGGATTATGGTGGACAAATTATTCAAATATAAATGAATAGTTTAGGAAATGTCTAATTAGCTGAACACCTAAAATATGAACCAGTTAATAGTCCAGAACATGTTTAATTGTCTATTTCAGATTAAGGACAATTACGATGCCAATTAGTTATGGATAATTTAGCAATGGTTGCTACCTTATGTAACAATTCAAAGTAGATACAGAGGATATACTATTGTTGTAGTATATCAGGATATCCTATTTTCTCCATTTGTTTTCCAATATGTATTACATACTTATTTTTAAGTATTCCTCAGTGATTTTCTGCTTTTAATAAGACTTTATCTTTCCCCTCCCAAGAAAAGCAGCAGATGTTTTTTAGAGACTGGCCGAAATTATTAGCAAAAATGCTGCAAAAGTGATTTTTAAAAACAGCCCTGAAAGCAGGGAAGTGTATGGGAAGTCAGATTTTTCCCCTTAAGGATAGTAATTACCTGGTCTTACTGATGGTGGGGAGTAGTCCACAAAGCAGGGGTGGGTGTTTGGAGATGGGAAAGGACAAAGGAAGGCTAGAGGACTCAAAAGATACAGGAGATGGGGGAAAATGCTTAGAAAAACAGTAAATCAGTAAGCAGTTACCTTTAGGCTTATATACATGGGGGTTTTCTCTGTATTTCTGAGTCATGAATTCAGTTTCTTTGTAGATAATGTTCATAAGAAGTAGCACAGCTTTGTTTACACTTTCTGGTGAACTGTGTAGATATTTTTCATCCCCATATTTCATACAATTTTCTTTTTGAGTGTCTGTAAACCCTATCTGTATATATATATAATTTATATATTTATCTAGAACTGAAACCAAAAAAAGTTGTTTTTGTTGTTTGAAAGTTAGGCATGTATTTTCACTTTTTTACTCAAGCTATATAGCAAAGGCAAAAATCAGATGAGCCAGAACACAAATAAAGGAGACAGAAAAATCAAAAATAAGATCCTTGTGGTAAAAACGAAACTATATTGAATTTAATTAAACATGGTATTGATTTTGACCTATTGATTAACAAAATGAAAACATTCTTAAATAAATTAGTCATAAAGTTGTGAACATTTATTTTTAAATTATGTGGGAAAAAATTAATTGCGTGTTGATTAGTAATCAAAGTGGATATATATATAACCAAAAAAGAAAATCTATATTCTGCCATCTAAAGGATTGTTGATCATTTGATTTTGAAATATTATGACTACTGGGAATAGTAAATATCAATTTGGAGTTTGAATAAATCAAGGTTTTTACAGTTCTTTTGCTATTCAAAAGTTTCTACTAACTTTGGTGAACTTTGAATTGGGTCCATAAAGAACTGAATATTCCTCTTGCTATACTTTGTTATATTTGCATGTTCTTGGCTAGGTACAGACAGTCAAAGAGCCCAAGGCTGAATTGATTAAGTCTTTGCAGGTTAGTCTAAGCTACACTGATTAAATTGAAGTAGAAGTGACAGACATTTACCTTTGATTTAGGAAATAACACCACATGCCTGCAGTGGCTAAGGCCAGAGGCCAGGGGGCACTAGAGCATGGTTCTCTTGCTGTGTGTTCACTTTCTCTTCCTACTACCCCTGAGGTCTCTGGGATTTTCAGTCCAGAATTACAGCAACAGTACACTGCAGAGTTGCTCATCACTTCCTCTTCCTTTTTTGGGGGCACCTCTGGAATTTGTAGGCCACAGTTGCAGCCAGCAGTAAGTTTGACCCCCATCCCTGGCCCCAGCCAGGGTTAACCGGGGGCAGTGCCCCTCCTTACAGATCAGGCTACTTCCCCATCTGGGCTTGCCCTCCCCCCCACCCCTTGTCAGCCAGCCCTCACTGCTCCAGCTGGAGCAGACAGCCCAGCCCAGCCCAGGGATGCAAAATGCTGGGATGGTGGGGAACTTTGATTTAACTTGAACCAGGAAGGGGTATGGAACAGAAGTTTCATAAACTGGTTTGACCCAAATCAGTTAAGTCTGATATTACATTCAACCAGGTTTATCTTAAAATCATTTCAGCTATTTTGAAACTGGTTTATGTGCACTGAGCTTCTGTTCTGTTACAAGATTAAACCAGTTTCTGATCACTTAAACTGGTTTATGTGTAATTTCTGTCCCTAGACCATGACACAATAGATACTGGTTTTGATTTCACTCAGTAATGTTCTGCAAATATATTTTAACAAACAATCCCATCAAACCTATCTGAAACTCCAATCCAGAAAGAACACATTTAATCCAAGGAGACAGACCAGGAAATGAAACTATTCACTTTGTGGAGTTAAGCAGGTACACATGATTTGTTTAAAAAGCTATGTGAATAATAAAGCTGTGGATATAATTATAGATTATAATTATGGATATGAAGTTAAATATGAAATATGGATATATACAGACATACAGAGAACATTTTTTCTTATTATTTTACTGAAAATATTGTTTTTTAATGTCTTCTTTAATTTTTCCTGAGTTTTAGCAAAAAGCTAAAAACCTAAAAGCAAAGCAAAATTAATCAAGACAAGAATAACTAAGCAAAAAAGCAACCAAAATCAGGGAAGAAGGAAAAAAAATCATCCTATCAATCTACTGCCCCTCAATCAGGAAGAAACATGGCTATTTTTAAAAATATGTTATACATAAGCTTGGAAACAAGCATTTTCCACAAAAATTGTTTGGCCAACTCTAAAAACTTTTGCAAACAATGTTAACATATTTTTTCACAGATATCTAAGTACCTAATGTTAACTTACAAAATCTGTTTTCCATTGCCTTCATCTGATTTCCATTCTTTAGAACTACATTAAAGAAGGGGAACGAGATAAGTGGACACCAAACTTATAGGCTGCTGTCTCACCCAGACATCTAGCGTTGATGCTTAGCTACAAGTTTAGATTTATAAAAAGAATATTAAAATATTCAGTAAGTATGAAACATGGTGGACCTAAATCTACATTACATTAAAGCCCTCATTTCTCTCTTGGAGTTAAAGTTCACTTAAAGTAAATTACACTTATACCCAATTTAACATATATTTACACTGCCTTAATGGTATAAAAGAATCTTAATAAAAATCAAGCCTGCCTTTTATATACTATCTCTAAAAAGTTTTATTTGATTACTAAAAAGCAATTTTGACTTTGTCAGCACTAGAAACCCCCGAGGAGATACCACACGCTGAACTATTGTGCCCCTGAACTGTGATTACTCTATAGTGTTTTCCTCATTTTAAAATAGATATGTTACATCCTGTGAGGAATCTTGTGTTCATGTTTTTTGTTCTGTCTATATTTTCTGGAAACAAGTCCAATAATAAGGAATGTATTCTCCTCAACATAATAACATTATTTTATGATTTTTTAAAATGTTTTTTAACAATCTGTGACATTTGCTATTTGAACTACAACCATCCCATGAAATCTCTCATTTTTATTTACTGTAAGTAGGGCTAACCTTAGATAGTGGTACTAGCACAATGTGCCTAGGCTGCTGACACAGTACAGCTATCTTAGACCGGGGGAATTGATAATGCCATGGTTAATCAGAAATGCAAACAATCTTGTTTATGGGGTCATTATCTGTGTTAGACTAAAATTAGGCAGAGTTAGATGACTCATAACGGGGTTCATACAAGCAGTGCGCTGAGCAGGTAGATGCCTTAGGCAGCCAAATAGGAAACTCTTACACTCTTAAAACTACCTTCTATTCAGTTCCTTAGCCGGACCAGGATTTATATCTGAAAAGCATCTCCTTGATGTAAGTATCTCCTTGATGTAAGATGTCCCTTGTACAATAAATAAATACATAAATAAAAAAAGCAGAATCACACTTTTCTTTGTCTAAATATGTAGACACAGGGGTAGTGCCCTTTTATATGATAGATTAATGGTTTGAGTTCTCACTCAGAATGTGGGAAATATTAATTATATGCCAGGCCCGGGGGAACTTCCAGTTCACAAAGGTGTACCCTAGCTTATACTACTTTGGTGCAGGGGTGACAGAAGTGGTGAATATTCTTCACTCTTACTGAAGCTTTGTCTCTTTCAGAGAAAAGAGTTAAACCTTCATTGTGCCAAAGAGCTGGAGCAAGAATGAGCCTCACCTTAGCTTCAGTTTCTGCTCTGAAGTCTGTTTATGCATTTATTTGAAATAGTAATTGTAGAACATACATAAATATTCTCTAGCTCAGGCACACCATATCCCTAGTTGAGAATATGGTCTACATTGAAATCAAATAATGTAATAAAAGATGTTTCTTCTGATCAGGTCTTGGAGTTTGCCAGTTTAGAAATTACATATAACAATTGAATTACGGACACAAGTCCTTAATTTGCATCATGTACATACTATCCCCTTTACAAAACTGCATTTCTTATTACCTGAATAGTTCAGGGATTCTTAAGAGAGGAAGAGGTATAATAAACACTTTCATTTAACTATAAAGCATTTCTAAAGGCCCATATTGTGTGTGTGTGTTGGGGGGAGGGGGGCAGGAATCTATTATCTATTAGCCAAGGGCTAGAAGGAGGCTATATGAATCAGAAAAAGTTTCTTCCTCTTCACCTTTCCCCTGGGAAAAAGAAAAAGCGTACTAAATGTAAACAAACATAAATCCACAAGAAAAGAAGGACAACTACAATACCTTTGTTGTATTTTCTTTTGTTTTGTTTTTCCTCTTTAGGTCTACTAGTGAGAGTTTCTGCAAGGACTAAAATCCAACATGGAATAGAAGTGTTCATTACAGTGCATTATCTTCCCCAGGGCTGCTAATACTATACCAGATTTGAAGCACCCTGTGGGAATTCTCTGAACTTATTTTTCTTTAGTGCCAGTGGCAAAAAGTTTTGTATGACATCTGGTGATCTGTATGCATTTGTAAACAGTCTTTATTCTCCTTTTGACATACAGGAGAGCTATGCTACCTAAATTCCCCTCACATATAGGAACATGGATAAAGTATAGTCACTGTATATTTTTATGGTTTTTATGTTTAATATTTACAGGTGATGGAAATCTCCTATTTTTCAGTAGAGAAACTGATGATTTACTGTGTGAAAATTATTTGTAACGATACAGCTATTTTAAAACATTATTTTTAATTTCAACAAAATTGTAACTAAGAAGCATACTGTATTATTTATTTGTAGGTTACATCATAAACCCATAAGAGAAACTATCCTTTCCATTGAGCTATAAAAATAAATATGTAAGCAGGTATGGTTGGACATCAAAATGGATCAAAATGGTTTTCATCCAAACTTTGTAAAGTTTTTTGCAGAAATAACCTTTTATTCTTATTTTTCCATAGTATTCCTTACATTCAGCTATATTTTTTTGCTAACAGCAGGTGGTGACATTATAAATTCTTTCCAATCCATGGGCGTTGTAATCATAGGATATAATTATTCTAGCTCCCAAGAAAAGTTTCAGTAATGAACTTATCTTTGTTATTATTCCTATCCTATTTCTCAGGCACTTGTGCTAAGAGGGATTTCATGTAGTCAAAAGAAGACCGTTTCTTTAAAAATATATATATCAATGATTTTCTCATAATAAAATAAGTCTCTTTTCAAACCACAATTCCACGTCATTCTTTTTTTTTGTAAAGCAGGAAGAATTCTGGCCTATGCACAAAAAATAGACGTAGGCCAAAACCAACATCAAAGATAGACTTAAAGCTATGAAATTTTACCAAGGAAGGACCATGAAGTCAAAGATCCACATTTTGTGGGAAAGGAGGCAAGATATGACAAGCTGACTCAATTCAGTCTCAACTGGGTGATTAAAATAACTATCAGTGGAACCATTATAAAATACTTGAAAGCCCATTGAACCAGGGCAATAATGTTATAAAGTGCATGCCCGTCCTTTTTACAAGTCTTCAATTTTGCCTTTTGCACAAAGGAAGATGAATCTATACTCCTCTTTTTCTATCTTCATATTACCCATTGTTTGTCAGCAGCAGAGGTCCACCCATTACTAGTACCTAATACCACTAAGAAAGATGGTGTAATTGTTTCTGATTTAATATTTTCCAGCAAAAAAATATTCTGTAGGAATATATTTGATTTGCAAAAATTAACCCCCCTCCCTCTCAACAAACTGTCATTTAGATAAGACTGAAATATTTCATTTTGACCTTTTCCAACTATTTTAAGATAAAGTAGGAAGGGTTCACTTTGATTTTATTGTTTCAACTTTAGTACAGTAAAAGCTCTGTTATCCAGCATCTCCCAGGAACGGGGGAACAAAATATGCCGGTTAATTGAGTGGCCCCAGGTGCTACTTCTCCCACCACATCTGGGGCATCCCTCCACCCCTCCACCGGCATTGCTACCCTTCCTGCCACATTGCCACCCCTCCTGCGGGCCCTGTGGGCCCAGCAGGACAGGGAGACAGGCCCTGCACAGCCCTGCACAGCCTGTTATGCCCCTGAGCCGCGCAGGCTACTTTTCCCCAGGTTGTGTGGGCTCAGAAAAACCAAAAGTGCCACTTCCTATATACCACTGGACATGGAGTCACAGTGGGCACTTCTGGTTTCACTTTTCCTTACAAGCCGGTATGCTGGTTAACAGAGCATGGCAGCTTGTAAGATGCCAGTTACCAGAGAGTTTACTGTATTACCATGCTGTTCAGTTTAATATTACTAATCCCTTCCAGAATGGCACTATATCATGTTATATAATGTAGCATTTCAGTTATGCCATTCATGGTATTTATATTAGTTTTTGCATTAAACAGTAATGCTCCATTTATGTATGTCCCGATCATATTTTTTATTTTTATTTTGTAATTTAATAGTTTTTGTATTGTTTATTTCCAATTACAGTAGGAATTTATTCATTATTAAGCTAATTACTGCAGCCATTACTGTGCACTCATTTAGTACTTTTATAAACAAGAACTAAATGACTGCCCAGTAATCTGTGTGCCTGTGCAATAGCACCACCGAATATCTTCTTTGTGCTGACTGCACAATAGCCCAAAACTACAATGCAGTAGAGTTGCATCACAGATTCTGCCACACGACACTGTTGTGCAGTAGTCTCCAGCTCATGACAATGCAGTAACAATGGCACCATAGGAGAACTTGTAGACACACCTGCTATGTATTATAGACTGCACATTTAAAATATACATTAATTATATAACATAAATGAAAACATGCTTTTCAACTGTATTATTATGACATGATATAAAACCCTAGTAAGAACAAACATAATAAGATAGAATGTGTCAAAATATGTTGATGTAGCAGTTAATTCAACAAAGAAAAAACCAAAACAAAATATTTTTTCCATATCAAAATTAATGCCTTACTTTGGCATTGAAACAAACAAAAAAAACCCCTAAAGCCTAGTATTTGACCTGGAAAAAATGATCAATTATGAAACGTAGATTTTTCACTTGAATTTAATTTCAATATTTTAGAGTATCGTAGTGCTGATCAGCAATATTCCTCTCAGAATTCAGAATTTTAAGATGCCAAATATACCCTAATACAGTAGAATGATATGTTTTGCATGTCACAGGATATCAGTAATGTAACATGGGGTGGTGGTGAGTGCAGCATCTGCCCCAGGACTAACGTAGAGGGGGTCCTGGAGTGCTACTCCCCTCCCTCTTTGAGCCTTTGCTATGCCGGGCATAACCCAGCCATGAAAACTGGGCAACCCTGCACTTGGTAACGGATTAGGGAAGAGTCAAATGGAATGGCACTGCACCAGGATTTTTGCCCTGGGGAGCACAGCTCCTCCCCCAGTAGTGTATTGGAGGGGAGTGAAAAAATGGTAGCCCTTGTTACTCTGTTTGCCCCACCCCCTGTATACCACTGGACATGGAGCTGCACCTTCCATGTCCAAAATTTGGGGTAGGGGGCACCATTCCAGTCAACCTCTCCCCCACCATATATTACTGGGTGCAGGGCTGCCTGGCTTCTAGGGCTGGGCTGCACATGTCATAATGGGGGAAGATTCCCGTGAGGGGAGATTCTGGTGCTCTTGGGAGCAGCTGGTATGTGGAGAGCTGATTTCCCAGCTGCAGCAGCAGCAGCTACCAGAGGATGAAGAGAGCTGGGACAGGTAAGAACTGAACCTGCTTTCCTACCCTTCAGTGCTTAGCATGCTGCCCAAGGCACTGCAGGAACTCACTGTATCTCTGCAAGGTTTTAGATTGATATAGAAGGGAAAAAAAGAATGGTAGGAATCACATTGACTTCAATGGATTTTGGATTAGGCCCAAAGAAAGGCTCAATAATTTAGTACCAGGCAGTATTCATTCTTCTTCTTCAACTATGTTTAGCATGGCCTTATAGCCTCACAGTTGAATGTCATCTGTTATCTGAAAGAGAGAAGCATTGACTTATACAGCATCGACACAGAGTTAATCCAGTTTGTGTAAAGATATTTACATGCTGTTTAAGTTCCTAAAAAGGTTTTCTTTTTTCAAGTACTGAGTGAGGATTCAGGTGCTCTGCCTCCATCTCCT
Organism: Crocodylus porosus; assembly: GCF_001723895.1. Taxonomy (NCBI): domain Eukaryota; kingdom Metazoa; phylum Chordata; order Crocodylia; family Crocodylidae; genus Crocodylus; species Crocodylus porosus. Next base: position 39,089,852 of record NW_017728918.1, read on the forward strand.
GGTAAATGGGAACAAAATCCAAAAATGTGGATTATTATAACCAGAAGAAAGAAAATAAAGATGTCATTCTCTTATTTCTCTCCTGCAGTATTTGTAGTTATTATAATGTAATCTAAAATCATTTCAGATAAAATAGTGTATAGAAAATGTCCATACTGATAATTTTGCCCCAAAAGAGACAAAAAAATATTTATGAACCTTGGCAACGTAGCATGTTAATTGACTGATCCTAAATGTTTAGCCTCATACAGCAAAATGGTTCTATTGAAATGAATGAAATAATGCCAATTTACAGCAGATGAGAATTTGCCCTTTTGGTTTTGAGAAGAGCTTGCAAGCAGACATTATTTAATGTTCATTTATTTTTTTGATACGCTATCCTTGAAAATAATGTAATGCCTTTGCCCTAACTAACTCAATTGGAAGCATTGTCATTCTGTATATTATATCATTTCTTAAGTATTTTTGTTTTGCATTCCTAGAGAGTTTAATTGAGATCATGTTAGCTCATACTGTGACAGATTGCCTTAAACTGTCAATAACTTTATTTCTCTCTATAGTTAAGGGAGAATTACAGAGCAAATGAGCCCAGTTTGATTAAAAAACAAACCAAGCTGGGTTCTGGTTGGTATTTCTAACCAAGTTAATTAACATGCAAATGGCAATGGAAATGTCAATAGAGAAATCATTCAAAAATAGAAAAAATGGGTATTATCTTTGCTGCAAACCTATGTTTTCATATAATTCATTTTTAATAATTTGCCCCTGAAAAACTTACGTCTATTACTCACACCATGATCAAATAAAAAAATAAAAGTTATAAGCCTGAGGTCTATCTACTAACATTCAATGAAGTACCTTCCTTCTCTGAATTATTCTATTGAGTTCAAAGTTGGCATATGGGCAAAAATCAATGATCCATGCGGTACAGAATCCTCTTTTGTAGTAACTTGCAAATACTGCAGAAGAAGAGGTAAAACTGAGGTGTATCTAGTTACTAACCCAGCATGCTGGGGAATTAGGAACCTTGCCTTTTACATTTGTTTTATAAAGTTTAGCTGCTATTTCTGAGGCAAGAAAGATGATGTGTGCATATTGATGATTTTGCTTGAGTCAGAGATGGGATGAAGTAATCTGCACTTTTTAACACAATCACATGAGGAGTGCTTATTTTTACCATGGACATATTCACCAGAGAAGAGCTAGTCTCAGAGCCCAAATCTTCATGACTGATACAGGCAACTTGGAGGCAAATGCACGGCTACATTACAAGGTGAGACAGTTCTGGATGAAATTAATTTCCGAATAGATGGCCAGCACAAAGTATATGTTAAGTCGGGCCTAAGGATGGTCCAACACAGGGGTGCTCAACTCCTGGCCCATGGGCCAGATTCAGCCCACAAAACCAGTCATCTGGCTTATCCACATGAGATGTGTACCCACTTTTGGGAATGAGAATTTTCACTCCCCTGTCTATAACCAGGGAGTGTTGTCTTATTAAATATATGCTTTTATGCTTAGAATTACAAAGAAGAGCCTAACATGGTAAACTAAGTGAAATACGGAATTTGCTATTGTCAGACAGAAAAGTAGAGCTATCTATCTGGCTCTGTACTCTCTTTCCATATATAATTTCTAATTTTCCCTATTTGGTTTACATTCAGAAGACAAGAAAAAAGAATGTGAAGACAGGATAATATGGCCAAAGAATATGTATTATTGTAGTATTCATAAGTATAGTATATGTTTGCATTATAAATATACCCATACACACATGCAAAACTGGGGAGTAGAAAGAATAAGAATTTCTCTTGGGATTTATTTCTTTGTTTGTTTTTTTTTAAAAAAGGAAAATTAGAAAAAAATCTGTATCTGACCTTCACCAGTAAGATTTTGAGATTTGTTTTCTTCAGAGAACTTTTAATGAAGATTCAACAGAAAATAAGGACATGTCACTTTTTTTTATTTGCTTTTCAAAGATAGTCTTAATTCACCTTATTTTGTATTTTTCCAAAAGTTTCTATCAGGATAGTTATAACAGATATTTTAATGTTATATAGAAAGAAAGAATTATCATAGCCTCATTCCTGCTTCTGACTATCTTAGTTTTCACTTACAAGTGGAATTATAAAGATTTATAAAGGCAGTTTAGCAGGTTTATACTGTACTGCAGCATGAAAAATATGATGCTAGAGAAAAGGCTACCTTTAGAAGCCTGTAAACATTATACTGATTTAAAAAACAGAGATGTTCTTAAAAACATTTGTAAATAGAAGGAAGAAAACATTCCACTATTTCAAAAGTACAAAGATAGAAATTATTTCATTTAATATTCAGTCCATAATGCAATATTGAAGTTCAAGGCTTTCCATAATATCAAATCTAAAATAAGTTTCTGAAATCACATCACAATGTATCTGGGAATGTTATTCTTAACACATTTAAGGAAACACATCACCTATCATTGTCAGACCACTAATTACAAAATATTAGGGGTCAATTTTTTACATTAACATTAATAGACGTTCAGTGCAATTATAGAGCAAAGTGTTATTGTGTGATAATAACATGCCCAGACACATTGTAAATCAAAACACCGAAAACCTATTCGCACCTGGAGTAGGTGTGCCATTACTCTGTATCACCTGAAGAACTGTAGTATGATTAAAAATATCATTTCTACTATATGAAATATAAAACAATGACATCTTTAACTCATTGAAAATATTAGTATTTTTTTTTACAAATACATATTTATGTATCCATAAAAATACTACTTTCCTGGATTTCATTGGGTGTTTTTTAATGGAGAATAAAATGTGGCATGTAGTTTTCTCTTGGCCTAGAATTGACATGCAGACCAGAACTGATGACTAGAATCTAGCTCAAGATCTTGTTTTAATATCCAAAGACCATTTTGGCATTGGATCAACTACCTAAGAAATAATTTGTCCCTCTTAAACATGACCTCTACTGGAAATACAAAAATGTCAGCTAAAAGGACAAGCTTAGTGAATGCAGGGGAGAAAATTATCATAAAAGTTAAATCTGTACTGTAGAGTTCACTCCTTTTCCCATCATGTTCAAAACTAAATACAGAACTCTGATCTTTGATTTAGCTTTTTCTAAATAAGGTCTATACATATATGCAGATTAATAGTATGTCCTCTGGGCTGGGAAAGAAGAAGTATGTCCACATATTTCTGTGCTTGAATTGAGTCACTTTTGCATCCAAGTCTGAGTGTTTGTGCCTTAAGATTTGGAAAATGTGGTCATCTTATTTCTCTAAATCAGTGAGGACTATGTCTCTGTCCTGTGAAGAATGAATATTAGGGCTGTGCAAATAAGGAAGCATTCAATCTGGATTCGGCAAATTTGGAGGACAGTGATTTGATTTGGAGATTTGGATCATTGTCCTGAATCAATTCAGCTGAATGGGCTTCAGAAGATTTGGTGCTGATTCGGAGAGATTCGGTGATTTGGCAATAGACTATATTAGGGAATCACTGAAATACCTATAACTTTGTCATTTGTTGTCATATTTGGATGAATACAGCAGGGATGGTAGCCCATTCTGAGGGCATGAGTCCTGCCAAGTTTCAAGGAGACAGGTGAAGGGGTCCTTGGAAACTGTACCTCAAAATGTTCAAAGCAAAACTCATGACATGTGACTTTGTGTGTGTGTTAAGACACAGCAGGATGAAAACAGCAGGCAGGGTAGCCTCTTCTGAGACTACGAAGCCTGCCAGGTTTCAAGGAGATTCTGCAGGGGTTACTGGGAAACTGGACCTCAAGCATATGAAAGCAAAACTTGTGATATGTGTGACTTTGTGTGTGTGTTAAGTCCCAGAGGGATGAAACCAGCAGAGAAGTTAGCCTGTAATAGATGGCCTTCCCAGTGCTCAGGCAAAAACAGCTAACAAAAGGGACAGAAAGGCTGCAGACAGAGGCTTATATGCTGTTTCTATGTACCTCCCCACAGTGATTGGAAGGGGACTCAGGGAAAGATCATAGTCACTGGCCAGATGCAGATGTCCATTGTCCCCCCCCCCGCTCCTTCTCCCTCTTCTCAGTTTCTGTTTCCCTGCAAGACTATCTTCTGAATCTCTGAATCTTTTCCCGAATCTTTTCTGAATTGATTCAGAGGCTCTGGATCGATTTGGAAGTTGTTTCTTTTTATTTTATTTTTTTTTGGTGTGTCTTCAAATTTTATTTGGATTTGGTGATTCTGCCTCCAAATATGGCCGAATCTTCTCTGAATTGAATCAACGATGCACACTTCAAAAGAATATGATAACATGTATGTGTTGTACTAGTACTAAACAATGAAACATTCAAACAATTTATGTGTTAAAACTACCCATTTATTTAAGCAAATGTTCATACCCATTTCTTACAATTTTTAATCACAATGAATCCTTTTTCACTGCTTGATAATTTTCCATTTTTTGATTACCTTTGAAAATTCAAAGAACCCAGATCGCCAGAAAATAAGACAAAGATCCCACTTGCTTCAGTTGATTTTTTAAAACTTTATTTATTTATTTTAGTGTTTTAGTATGTTACTACCTTTTCCAGGGTAATGTGGTGCTTTGTAGCTAAAATTCTCAACTATCTGGAGAAAGGCATATCTTTTAAAATACTGGGTATTTACATGTTTTATGTATCAAAACACTTCAGAACAAACCTTAAGCTATGAAAGAAAGTGTAAGCCTAACTTTTTAAAGATCATAATTAAGCCACTTAGGCCGCATCTACACAAGTGCTTTACTACAAAACAGATTAATTAGCTGCAGAGTAAAGCATCACCCTCTACATGTGCGATGGTATTAGGTCTGAGTAAAGTAATTAGCACCACTGTTCAACAATACTATCTTACGGTGGAGTAACAAAATGTGATTAAACATGCATGTAGACACTCACCACAGGCATAAATTGTGCATGGTCAGACTCTGACCACTGGTGTAAATTGCTCCTGCCTGCTGCCTAGCCATATGGTTCCACACTTTCAGCACCCTTGTGCCCCAGCCTGGGGGCACAAGGGTGTGTCCCCTACCACATGAAGGCTGGGGCAGAGCAGGGTAGGAGAAGCCCTAGCATAAACTGCTCCAACATGGCTCAAATCACTTCTGTCCCAGGGGTACGTGTTAGACACTGTGTACAGGAGTAGTTTTTTCCTAGCTCAGATTGCTTCAGAATTTATTGCTTTGGATTAATTACACATGTAGATGCACCCCTATTGTTTATTTAATGTTGCTATCAGATTATTTTTTCCTTGCTATTTACCATTTTATTTCTATTTTACAAAAAAATAAATCCCATTGCATATAGAATTATTTATATCTAGTTAAAACTTACTTATGACCATTTCCTCAAAAATAGTTAGTCATACTCTGCTCAGCACTGCAATTCCTAACCCTTAGATGGATGATACCTACTAGAATTCTAAAATTCAGGTTAGTTGCCTCAGCCTTTCCAGTCAACACCCAGGAAAATTTAGGTGTCTAAGGAAAGGACCCATTCGATGGCTAGAAAATGGTGTTTAGAGGTTTGCTTTTGGGAATTGGCTTATAGGTAAAGTAGACATTGCATTAAAATAATGGTCCAGGGAAATGGCAAGAGTTAATTGCTTTCTAAAAGCCTGTTTTTGACAAAGTTTCCTTCAAGGCCCACTATGTTTGGAACAGGCAAGCAGGAAGCAGACACACAGGCTGGAAAATTGAAGACATGTACCACACTGCTCCATAACATGAGATAAGGTGACATTAGGTCACAGTGCCCAACTGCACGGTCCTTGGCATTTCTAGTTTTGGTAAACAGACTAAATTAGGAAACCCGGTAAACAACCAAATTAAGATATGTGCATGTGACAGGTTCATGAAACAAAGGAATATGCCCAAGGGACAGAATGTGGACAGTATGACAACCACAGGGAAACCAATCAACAATGCCCAGAGATAAAGAGTCATCAGAAGGGAGAAAGAATACAAAAGGAGGGATTTTAGAGTAGCAGAGGGGCCCTAAAAGGGAAGCCCAAGGCCACCATGAGCAGAGGGCACACCATCAGCCTGTCTCATCCACCCCACTGGGGGAGTGACGGGAGTGGGCCTTGGCCTTTGACCTCTGGGCAGCTAACAACTGACATTCTCTCAGGGTAAAGCTTGCATACTGGCCAGACATACCTTTCCTCTGATGACAGCTCTAGGACTGGTAGATATAGAACTGATTGCATTATTCTTATCTGCTATCATTGTGTATCAATAAAATTTGCCTATTATCAAACAGAAAGGTTGCGGTCAGTCTCAGGGGTTGGGTCCACCCAGAACAAGGTATCTAAGTCATAAATCCAGTGCCAAAACCTCCAAAGCCAAGTATATGAAAAGGGAGTGACCCAAGTTAATGAAGAGTGAAATAAAGCAAAAATGTAGGGCTTAAACACCTAAATTGTCAAAGATAGGCCTCTCCTTACACTGTGAACCCTCCCCAAGAGAAGGGTTCCTAAACCAGATCCTTAGGTAGAAAAAACTAGATGCTGTAATAGATAATAACTTAGTGGTTTGGTCATTTAACTTGCTCTAGAACAGAGACCTGAACTGTGACCCCATTCACAAGTATAACCTTTAATCACAAGGATATGCACAAGTTCCTTACATCCCTGGCTATTTTTTGAGCTGACTGAGAATACCTGGATTGAACATGTCATTATTCCTGTTACAATCAATTTCTTATACTTAAATCCAAAGCTAATCTGTGTTAAAATAAGGCATTAAAATATTTAATGTGTACATTAAATCAAAATAGTATTGATTAGTTACTATGCTTATTGTTTTGCTAAACAAGTAAAATTCAATTTTAGTTTCATTGTATATTTAGTTCCTTCTTCATTTTCAAAGCATTGTGTTTAGAAGGTTTTTTGTTGTTATTTGAAAGGTAACATTACAGTTCCTATTTTGATGCTTTCATGCTAGAACATGGAACCTCTGATTATGATGTGTCATTTTCAAAGGACATATAACAGACTTTCTTACCAAAGTTTATATTCAAGAACTGCACAGCTGTCAGAGCTGCACAAAATATAAAGTAGAAGGGCACTTATCTTGATATCAGAGAACAAGGGAGGGAGAAAGTCAGTCACATGGCTGCATGATAGATGGGTGGATGGATGTAATAGCTATTCCTTCATTTTGTTTCAATGGTAATAAGGATATGAAGGTTGAACTGCTTACTCATTGTATAATACAGTTAATGAGCTACATTTGTAACATTAATATAATGTCTCTGGTTCATAATGTACTGTAACACGTACTATTTCACTGAATGATTTATGAGATCTCTATTATGTTGTAATGCATTTCCTAGACTAATAGATTAAATGGATTATCTTGCGCAGAAGTTTCCTAGCATAATATATTTTTGTTCATTACAAATATAATTAGCTTATAGTGCACCATATTTCAGTAACCAATGACTCTTTGATTTTGTTGACAATTGTCCCTTCATTACTTAAACATTTCTCTTCTTCATTATATAGTAATAGACTTTTCCTAAACTTTTTTCCATTAACTACACACTTGCTTGTTATTGTATCTGTATGAAACAACTATATTAAATATGTTTAAAAATGCAACGTGTAAGTCTTAATAATTACCATTTAAAGTAAAAGATTAAAATTAAGCACTTTTCATGTCTGGTTGTTATTGTTTGTTTTTAGCATTATGATGCTTTTGGAATACAAGTTTCTATCCACAGTGTTTTGCTAGATAATGATCCATATCGTGAAAAAATTATCATGGTATTCCAGTGTCAACTAGGTCATCTTCAGTATAGTATCTTCAACACTAGTCCACATGGCACCAACAAATTTGAGCACATACCAGTTTTTATTGGTTTTATAAAGACAGAAATGAGCTAAATTTCCAACACTATTTGACCTAGATGTCTGATTAATTTTTGGTATGCACTAATTCCATGTCCAAGTGTGCATTCACTATGTGTGTGGACAGCTGAGTAACGTACACAGAATCAATGCTTTTGTGCTGTTTCCCATTTTGTGCACAAAAAAAATGAGCAATAGTTAAACCCAAATAACAGAGATTTTCATTGCAGAGAAAAAAATTAAGTCCATCGCATACTTTTATTTTAAAAATTCCATTCATTACAGTTTTTCATGCATTTTCTCATGCACAGAGGCTTCCTATTATACTATCTGCAAATAGTTGTATTTTTTTCATATCAAGATTTTCCAGAACTATGGAAATGCTCTTTCCATATCCAATGACTATATCGTTAGGGACTTAAGAGAGATGACTCTCTATAACTAATGATCTAAACATTATGCGGATAATACAAGATATGGTGGTTCATAGCTGTTATTGCACCAATTTCCTAATTAGGATAGACATAGACAAGTACCACCCAAGCAAGACAGGTGACAAATGCAAGGAGTGCCCAGGTAAGAAACAGGGGTCCAGACAGTCTCCCGAATTGCGGGGGTGGCACATGCAAGACAGGTGACAAATGCAAGGAGTGCCCAGGTAAGAAACAGGGGTCCAGACAGTCTCCCGAATTGCAGGGGTGGCACATGCAGCTAGGCAAGCCTTAAATGCCTATATACCAATGCTCGTGTATTCAATGTCCCCATCCTTCAAAATGGTGTTGGGGGCACTTTAACTAAAGCTCGTTGAACCACTCTAGATAAAGCACCCCCACCTCCATTTTGAAGTATGGGATACTGAATATAGGAGTTGCTGTATGTGGTTTAATTAGAGTGTCTCCCAAGGGCTGCTTTAAGTAAAGTGCCCTCCTCACCCTCCCACAAAGCATGTGTAAAGATGGCCTTACAAGGTGGTTAGGCATCTTAAAGTTTAGTGTTGAAACCCCTATCATTCTAATATCTGTGTCTAGTTGTGAGTACAAGCTATTAATCTCTTCACCCCTGCATCATCTTTTCCCACCACAGCTCTTGCTCTGCTAGGCCAGTAGTACAGAGGTCAGTAGCAAAGATGTTAAAACCACCAGAGGATAACACTTAGCAAGATTAGTTGATAGAAGAACAAGATTATGCTGAGAATAGATGCAATTGTGTATGTATTTAGTGCTTAAAGAAGATGCTTTCCTCTGTTTGGGATTTACAGCCCAAACTAACCTAGCCTTGGAGTTAAATGCCTTAAGACCTTTATTTCAAGGACAAGGCAGGGAACACTCCTGTTCTGAAGATGATGACAAGCCCAGTGTTTCTAGCACTCAGGATGAGGACAATCCGTTCCACCTTCTGACAGAACAGATCAAGTCTCCCTATGACACGTCCTAGGAAAGTACCCAAACCAATTGAAGACTGAGTGGGTGATAGAAAATGAGCTAATCTGTGGCTTGATGATTAGGGAATTCACCAAAATAACTGAAACCCTATGTCTCACCTACTTGGTAAAATTAGAAAGCAAAGATTACAGTGGTCCAATCTTTTTTTTTCTCTGCCAAGTGGTAGATTTTATATGCACACTATGTAATACAAAAGTATTGGGAGTCCACACAGCCTCCTTAGCATTTACTTTAAATTATCTTTAATATTTTATTATAATTTTCTTAAAATATTCAGAGTATCAATTACTTGAAGGAACCTAAGGAATTTAGTAGCCAGATTTTAGATAATGTACTTGGTTTTGGGTGCATAAATCCCTTGAATTCCTTTGAATGCAAAATAGATGCCTTGGCTTGAGTACAAAATAGAACACAGTTCCTTGCTGCTTGTGCTGGAAATTAAAATACCATTGATAAGGTAGTAGTTCCTAACAGTATATTTTTGCATTTTAGTTGTATTCATGTTCTCAGTAATTGTGATTGTATCACATTTGCTCCTTTAGATACAGTATACCATTTTTTCTTCTACTCAGAGTAGCCAAACCCATCTGTGTATGCTACTGTTACTAAGAACTTGTCATCCCTAAGCGACTTATGAATTGTTAAATTGGACATGGACCATTTGCTAAGCAGTTCAGATAATGATTATACTTTGTTACCTCTTGCTAGATAGGGTCATTTCAGATGACTGAGTTGATTGTTTTCATTCATGATGAGGTAGTGTACAGCAAGAGAAATTTTGTTTCTCCTTATTACAAGAGACCTTTTGTGGACTGTTTGAATCCTTCCAGGATTTATGATGTTCAAAGAAAAAAAAGAGGTTAAATAATCTGCCTTCACTGCCACATTCCCCTTTTCAGGTTACTTTAGATAAGATTGGCAAGGAATCAATCTTCCCTGGAAGTGTCAGTACTGCAGACATTGAATTATAAGCTCATCCTGCCAATTCACTGAGGTTTTGCTCATAACTAAATGGAGATCATCACTGCTGTGACCCCATCTGTTATCCCCAGGGTTGTTTTTATTTTTTAATACAAGGGTAGCTGGCTTGGTCCAGTGAATGACCATTTGTTTTATATTAGATTATGCAAGAGCCATTTCAGAAGTTTAGTTCTTTCCAGAAAAACCTCCCTGCTCAGTGTTAAAGTTAGCACAGGCTTTGATCTTCCCACTGCTGCCCATTGTACTAATGTGTTAACTTTGACTAGAGAAATTCTCTTTGCTAAAGTGAAGTGGCAACAAGATCACTGATGAAAATAGTGTGTACAGTGTGCATTAGGCTACTATGTTACTTCCAAATTATATCTTATAATATGTGAGGAAAGAGTTCTTCCTACCAGACTAGACTGTATAATATTCTATACTTTGGGCATTGGGAAAAATCAAGGCCTCTTTTCCATAAATATAGTGCAATTCCACTGTATAAAGGCAGCTGATGTAGAAGTAAGACAGATTCTGCAGGAACCCTCCTGTCCACCAACCAACCAAAGGATCTCATTCATAGTCCAGTAACTTTAATGTAGAGGAAAAAAGTATACCCAGAATGGGAGACTAGGCAGAGTCCTGCAAAATGCAACCCCAATGTAATCAGTGAGCATTGAGGGCATTCAGAACTTTGCATGAACATGTGCTTACAGGAGAAAAGTGCCTAGAAATCAGCTTCAGGAAAGTTACTTACATATGTATGAGCTGTAGGAACAGGCCCTTTTGTGGCAAAAACAGCTAACCCCCATTGTACTGTGTATGAAAAACTGGAAGAAGGGCTTTATGATAGCCTTGAGAAAGAATAATGTAAGTGCACAGACTGTAATCCTGGAGTATTCTTCTGATGCAGATGACAACTACATTGCTATTGAAAATATTTCAGGGTAGAGGATTCAGTATACGCTTGCCTTAGTTACAATACTCTTTCCAGAAATAAGTATATATTCTATGACAAGAACAAGAACTTTTAAAAGTTACCTACTAATGAGATGTTCTGAACATATTTTTGTATTCTGATTAAAATTTGGCATCCAGACAGATATAAGATAATGTTAACAAGTTGCCTGTTAACTCTTTTTGACTATAATATAAGCATTGTTAATTATTAATTCATAGTTTCATAGTTTGTAGGGTCGGAAGGGACCTGAGCAGATCATCTAGTCCAACCCCCTGCCATGGCAGGAAAGAGTACTGGG
>NW_017728918.1:39101488-39160287 GCF_001723895.1 Crocodylus porosus
GAGGCAAAGAAATCGTTAAACATGTTAGCTTTGCTTGTGATGACCAAGTTTCCCATTGGGTCCTGCAAGGGCCCCACATTACCCGGGACCTTTTTTTTACCCCCCATGTATTTAAAAAAAGACTTCTTATTGTCCTTAAAGAAAAGACTTCTTATTGTCCTTAATTAGGGGTCTCAACATATATTTATTGTATGTAGCAGTGTGCACACTTTCTTTTGTCTGTGTCCAGCTAGAAGTGCATTTATAAAGGAATCTGACTGGTCTTCCTGGTTGCATTGTTCTAACAAGCTGTTCTGGTGGCTTGTCTCTATCCTGGGAAAGGGATCTGCCTAGACCAATTTTGTCAGGGAACTAGAGTTCCCTGACAAACAAGGAAAATATTCCCAACATCGTCTTTCTGAAAAGAAACATCACGACTCTGCTTTACTTAGAGCACCTTATTAATGTGTTCATGATTGTATTATTAATATGCATTTACAAAAAAACTGTTATATTTTGCAAATACAACGTGGCAAATACGTAGTTTTCAATTTAAATATCTTCTATTTTATATTACAAAAAACAATTAGCAAATATGTCAGAAATTCAGAACACAAAAAAACAGAATGCCTTCTGAGGAAGGATCCTCCCTATCCAAACCATCCTATAATCTAAACTCTCTTTAAGACTACAGTTAACCCTAACATAACAGACTTAACACCCTAACCTGCCACAGGTAAAGCAGGGGAACCATGGCAGCCAATGTCCTGCTTCTATGAAATGCCATCAATACATGTCAAGAGATCATGGAGGTAGGGCAGTGGTGCTGAATCTCCGTCTTACAAGGCACATCTGGCCCATGAGATGATTTTTGGCCCAAGAAGCAATGTGTCTAAAATTTTGGTAATGGGATAGTGCTAGCAGTGTAAACTGTCATTTTGCTGCTGCCAGATTTCCAGACCAATAGAGTTCAGATGATGTGGCCTTGTGCTGGTATGTGGCCAGATTTAGCTGATTGGATCTGGTGCAAAGGGTCAGGATCTGGTGAACAGATCTGGTGCACATAGCCAAATCTGGTGCACAGGGTTGGCATGTGGACCAAGCCCATGTGCCAATATGTAGATTGACCCTATGTGAGAGATCTAACCTGCAGACCCAGAAGGTTGAGCAGCACTGGACCATGTCTATCAAATAAATGTACTCAGACATATTCAAGCATTGGATTTTCACAGCTATATATACTGTGTGGAACTAGAAATGGAACAGGACTCATTTCCAAACTAGTTGACCTGTAATTTAGGAATTGTTAGAATCTGATCCCTGGACTTAGATCTGAATTCTGAAAATGATGGCTTTCCCTTCAGTGGGTCAACAGGCCAACCCAAGACTCAAAAAAATCCAAATATATTTTCAAAAGCTGAAATATGAAGCTTTGAGACTACTTTTATGATTAGATTCTAAACTGATGGGATCTTTATTTGGAATCATTTAGCTTTTAGCGTATTATCTTTCAGCCAGTTAGCTATCAAAAAAGAGTAAAAGTCAAACACTAGAAATAATATCACAGTTATGCATTTTAAAATTTGTTCATAAGATATCTTTGCAACTCTACTTGAAACAAAACATTTCCCTTATACTAATCTAATCTGTATGTAAGACAGTACAATAATGCGGCTACAGCACTATATAAAGAATTTTTAATGCTCTTTTAGAAAGATAGTTAAAAGAAATCTACCATAGCCTGCTAAACAGACATCAACACATGCAAGTCTAATACATTTCTAAGTACCTGAAGAAGAATGCTTTGCATTCAAAAGCTTGTCTAACTTTATCCCAACTATATTGTTTGTCCAAATAAAAGATATCACTCAACAAAAAAATCCTTGAACCTTGCATTTTCCAAGTAGTCAGATTACTTGCTGTCATGAGAATAGGCATTACTTTCCATAAAGTAATTGATTTCCAAACTTAAAGTCCAGACACAAAGACCAGAGGCAACTTTTAAACTTTGCTGCCTAAGGTAAGGAACTTGAAGAGGCTTTGATATGTAAACAGCAAGACTTGTTCAGGGGTTATTTTGAGTAAGTCAGTTGGTCAGAGTCAGGCAATGCAAAAGACTGAACAAAACACATGACAAGTGGATCATGTGGACAAGTGGCTCATATATGAATTATTGTATTCATATAGAGGAAATATGAACATGATAAAGGGGTTTGGGTACATTCTACCTTATGCCTCAACTCATTATGATATATCTAAGCAGCTCATGACCCCAGACTTTGTTCTCCCAGGTTTCTAGAGTTTTTCTACATATGACTCATAGGCAATATAATATGTGTGTGCATGTATTTGTGTATGTATTATTGGAAATTATTCCAAAATATTATTCCAATTAGATTCTTTATCTGTTATTTATTACATTATGCTATTATTATGGATCATCCTGATGTCTTCATCCTGACTCTCTTCTTTATCATTCTCCAGGCATGTTTTGTCTTCTATATTGCAAATTGTTGGAACAGCAACTGCTTTTTCTGTAACTTTGCAGGGTTCCTACCACAATGGGAACCTCATATACTTGGTCTCTGGATGTTACTGCAATATAAGTATTAAGTATGATAAACGCATTTCCCAGCAGCAGGACCTCACCTGGCAGAAAGGCAATGCTGGTTTCCTATCTTTGTTCTTGTGGTTTATCTGATGGTGATCAAAAGTCAAATACATAAACCATCCTGAAAGGATAGATCAGAACCTAATAAGACTCTCCTTTCCCAGATGGGAGCCCTAAATATAAGGATCACAGTCCCTCTTCCTAATCCTATTGCGCTTCATAGTGCCTCCCATCTTTCCACTGCCTGCTAGAGGCTCATAGGGTTGGAAGAGACCTCAGAAGCTCATCATCTAGTCCAGCTCCCTGCCCAAAGTAGGATCAGCCCTGACTGAACTGTTTCAACCAAGCATCTGCCTAACCTGCTCTTGACATCTTCTAGTGATAAAGATTCTGCAATTTCTGTAGGAAGCCTATTGCAATGCTTGACCATCCTCTTAAACAGAAAATTCCTTCTAATCTCCACTCCTAAATTTCCCCTTCTGTAGCCTGATGCTGTTCCTCCTACAGTCACAGAGAAAAGCCCATATCTCTCTTCTCTGTAACTATCTTTCTGGTACTTGAAGACTGTTATCAAATCCCCCTCCATTTTGTCTTCTCTTGACTAAACAATCCTAATTCTGTCAGCCTTTCCTCATAAAGCTTGCCTCCTAGGCCCTAATCACTTTTGTTGCTGTATTCTAGACTCTTTCCAAACTGTTCACTTCCTTCTTGAAATGTATCACCCAAAACTAGACACAGTACTCTAGGGCTAGGCATACACATTGCCCTTTTTACTGGTATATGTGATTGAAAACTGGTCTATACACATAACAGAACAGAAATTTGGCACGCTTTGGATGCATCTACATGTCGCCCTTGGTGGCCATTGTGACACGCTACATTGCTGTATGGTGCACTACTGTGACAGTAATCACCTGGATCTATGCATGATTGGTAGCTATGTTGCCATAGCAGCATACTCCCCCATTTTAGTGTGCCACTGTGGTGAAGTAGCATTGAAATCTAACCGTGAGCCACGCGGACAGCGCAGGATGGGCAGTTACTTCTTTTTGGAAGTACTAAAGCACTAAAGTACTAAAGTGTAGACACACCCATAGACTGGTTTAAAATGGTGGAACCCAGTCTAAGATTTGCTCCCCCCCCCACCACCAAAGGGTGCATGTACATTCTGTTTGCTACCCATCTAAACTATGCCACTTACAGAAAACCACATAACTTAGATCAATTCTGCCATGGTCTTTTTGAATGTTTGTACCTAGCCTAAGTGAGGACTCACTAATGCTTAACAGAGTTGAAGAATCATTTCCCTTGATTAGCAAGTAACAGTCCTGTTAGTAAAACTCAGTATACTACTGGGGTTTTTTTGAAAGAAAAGCATACTGTTTGCTCATTTTCAATGTATAGTCTACTGTAACCCCCAGGTCCTTCTCTGTAGTAATGCAGCCTAGCTAGTCATCCCCCAGTCTGTATTTATGCATGCAGTTATTCCTTCCCAAGTATAGGACTTTGCCCTTGTCCTTGTTCAATTTCATCTCATTCGTAACAGACTGTATCACCAGCCTTTCCAGGTCATTCTGGATCCTAGTCCTACTCTCTGCAGTGTCTGCCACTCCTTCAACTTTATGTCCTCCATAAATTTACTAAGACTGTTTCAAGTTAGAAAGAGTGGGGTAAGGTATCTTTTAGGTTTTTTTGTATATCTATCTTCAAAGCTACCAGATCCTTTTCATTACCTGTTTTTCTGTTCTGCAAAATCTTTCATCAATACATTTATCATTTCTGTGGAGACAAGGACCCATCTTTATTTCCTTTTCCAAATACAGAAATAACTTTAGAGCTAGAGGGACTGTCCAATCCTAGGCTATAAGGTCCAGCCAGGGGCAGTTTTGCCAGAGGCACCTTTCATGGGCAAGACCTAGTTGTAGCCCTGAGAGTATATAGCAAAATAGTGGGAGAGTCTGGAGCTAGAGGGCTCCTTGGAGAGGTCTGTCACACTGTAATTCTGTTTTATTCCAGTTTATGTAGAGGTACCAGTCTCTCTTTCTGCCCTTACTCCTCATACTATGGTGCAGTAATTGTGGCCCAACATTATTTAATAGGCATCTTGCATATTGAAGATGTTGTTTGTGATTGCTTTACCTGCTGTATCCAATTTATCCCTTTATATCATATGATATAATCAGAATGTCTTTATACTGAGTGGGAAGTGATTGTCATTTTAGTTCATGATTGTTTTTCTAAATTCCCAGCATATAAGCACTGTTTACTTCCACAGCACCTCTGATCTTTACAAACTAAATGGAAAGTCAGTTACATCGTAATATGATCCTACACAGCTGTACCACAGGTTAAAGGGATGTAGGTGATGAACTACTCACGCTTATATAGCTACACATAGCTAAACCAGATTGGAAGTGCAGGGGTCAAAAAAATCTGATTCTAACAACCATCAGGCTGTTGGTGGGGGACAAAGTGTAGCTGAGACCCTGGCTGTACCTCACCCAACTTATTCCTTTGTGGACCAGCAAACAGGACTGACTATGCATAAAGGAGAAAGTTATATCTGGCACACGACTAATGCAGAATGCTTTCCATCTTGACCAGCATCTTCTCAGTCTTGGGAATAGAGAAGCTTATAAGAAAACTGTGACTGGTTTACCACTTTTTTGGAGTATCTCCTAGGATGGTGCAGGCATGGGACAAAAGGAAAATTCCATAGAGACTTCAGTGTGTGCACCTACTCCTCATTAGGCAGGTAGCAATGTCGGATTTCTTTTGGCTCTTCTTGTAAACACTGATGAAGTCCTGCCAGCTGTTGACTTCCCTAGGCTGTGTGCTGGAGATAAGATCAAGCCCTAAGAAAACAGGAGTCTTTTCTTCAGGAGAAGCCTTTTCCTTAAAGACTCCAAATATCCACATCCCTTTCATCCCTTAGTCAATGACAAGATGAAAAATCCTTCTATTTACTTTTAAGTTTTTGAAAAATAAATATAATAATAATCCCCCAGTGCACAAACAAGCTGAGCTTTTAAAACTTCAAGGATTTTAGCTGTACCTACTTGGTGATGTCCTGACCCAGTAAAATTAATGACAGAACTATTGATTTCAGCAGGAAAGGATTTTAAAAGAAGTTCAAATTAAATGAAAAAATATATAGACAGGAAAGGAAACAAATGATATCTTCTCATATCCAGAAAACCTGTGTTTAAAACTCTGACAGGTGGTCATCCTGTAATTTGTTAATCATTGTTTTATGAACAGATTCAAGTCATTTCTTCTTGTTGGTACAAACTTTCAGACCAGGGAGCAGCTTCAGAGAATTTTAGTACCTAGCATACTTTGTGAACAATGATAAACTTTTAATATACTTTTGTATATACAGGGACATTAACTTTGAAATTGTCAGGATTTTCACTTGCTAGCCATATATTTCTCAGATTACTGATGCTGTAAACATTTCTAGTACAATTTTTAAATTGTTATCTTGTTTCTTCTGATGCCATAAAAAAGATTGATCCTTCCTTGAAAACAAATTAGGTAGGAACATGTCTTAGGAGTAGATGGAAAAATGAAAGGAGGACTGGGTAGTCTTACTTTTGTCTTATTTTAACAAAGTGTCTTTGTTGAACAAGAGTAGGATACAGCTTTCAGAACTGCTTGGCTACTTGCTACCAGGTTTCTAGGAGAAAACATTAGTAGGGGTCACATGTTCTATTATGGGTATTTCTTATACTTCTATGGGTATCCTATACTTCTAATAGCCACATGGGACTAGAAAGTATTCTCCCCTCCCTCTCCCTCCATCCTGCTACTAAATTTGTTAGGGAGGGGGGTCATGGATGCAGGGGTCAATTTCCACAGAAGCATTAAATATTGGCTGCAGCCAAGGCTGGGGATTTTGCCAATGCTCCTGATGGGACTTAAAGCTGGAGGTTCACATCTAGAGGGTCTTGTCTTGCCTCTCTGATCAGGGCCAGACCAGTCACTATATCTGGGATCAGGAAATGTTACACGTGGTCAGATTAGTATGGCTTGTGGGGATATTTGCCTTCCTCTGTGCTGTCTGTCTCAGGGAGCCAGTAGGGAAGGGTTAACTACTACCACCTGCTGCTGCTGCTAGTCTTCTTCTGGGATAAGCCAGGCCCAAAGAGCAGAAGCAGTGGTGGTGACTGAATAGGCATGTTAACCTTCCCTGTCCACTTCCCAGAATAGATAGCATAGGCATCCACAAGTTAGCAGGGAGGGGAGGGCAGGGTAGCAGGAAGCAGGGATCTGAGGTGCTGGGAAGGGCAGGGAGGAGCAGTGGGCCCAATTCAGGCCAGCAGGGGAGGGGAATGGATGGGGTGTTTACACTGAAGTGTCAGGTATTCAAGTAGTAGCCCTATTGGTCTAAAGGAAAAAGCAATCAGGGCTCATGGTAGAGGTGTAACAAAACCCCCGTTTTTTCTTTTTTTTTAAATTAAAAAATACATTCCCTCTCCTTCCCCAGCCATTTCTGACTTTTTTTCCTCTGCCCCCTCTATTCCTTACAAGTAGTTATAGGTAGTCACAGGTAAGCTAAGTTCTTGTATGTCATTATTGTAATAAGCCCCTTTTTATATTGTAAATAGTGTTCTGGTATTTTTGTATTGATTTTTACTGCTTTATATTATATTCCTATTATGCTTGTATTCATTTGTGTTGTTTTACATTGATAGTGTATGATATAGGCCTGTTCCTGTAAGTAATCGAAGTAAAGTCAAGCCTCCATCTTGTAATGTCAAGTCTCCATTTTGGCTCCCCTGCCCAGGCATACTTTATTGTAACTGTGTTGCAGCTATGACTCATTGTCCCAGTTGCCTGCAATGGTTTTGTCTGGGATTGAGAGAGTGGTCAGAGTAAAAAAGGTAAGAAAGGCTTATTGATCTAACAAACACATACTTACATAAATCTTAACAACACAACAAAGGCAGACAGTAAATCTTTAAGTCGGCAGCCCCCTTTTATGCCTGGTATACGACAAGCCTCTCGAAAACCAGTGAAGTCAGGCGTCCCCAGTCTATGCTGTTCAAAGGGGTACTGGGAAGCCCTGGTATTCAGTCTTCGGATTTCTCAGGACTCACCGCCCCCGAAATCAGGTCTGTGGCTTCTCTTTTACAATGACAGCTTCTTCTACTATGCTGCTTTCCTTCAGCTGCTTTCTGGATGCTCCATCAAATTTATAGATTTTTTTTAAGCTAGCTGTTGGTTTGCAACCAATTATAGTTCTATTGTACAAACTTTCCTTATATGACTAACCAATAGCAGTACAAGCCTTTACATTTTTCTTATATGATTAATTTTAGCTGTGCCATCGCTAATGAAGCTGGCTTTAAGCTATGGCAAAATGCATTAACAAAATACAGGAAATGCTTAACCACAATGGCTTCCTTTTACACTCTTTCTTCTAGCTATAAGCATTCTGCAATACACAGATTATCAGCAGAAAACCAGGTTTAAACCTCATAAAGCTGGTTTAGCTGTTGCAGGATGCCTCAGCAAGCACTCTTTTAAGCAGACACTATTTTGCTGTCAAGAGACATGAGCAAGTCACTGCCACAACTCATGCCTACCCCTTCTGTGTAGATTGGTTCCTGGATGAATGAGAGTGAATGAGGGTGCTTGTGACGTAATGATAGCAGGTCTAAAAATAGTTCCTGCTCAATGACTGGGCCATCAACTTAACGACCAGACCACCACCTTGCATTGACTCTCCCTGAAACCACAGACCTATTCCCAGGACCAGAGACAAAACTCTGTGTTTGAAAAATAAAGACCCTCCAAGAAACCAGCAACATGGAAACAAAGAACAGAATAGAAACCAGCAACTCTAGCATTGTATCCCACTGGACAATGAGGAGACCTGGAACATCTGAGCAGGACTCACCCTTCCCTAGGCAAGTCTTGCTCATTGGAGTCACAGGTAGCCCACCCCTATAAAAGGGGTGGTAGAGTGTGACCTCGTTGGGACACCCTTTCCATCTGGACCAGCACTATGCCATGCCACCTTTCCACCCAGGCAATCTCCTCTGGACAATACCTTGATGTAGAAGACCCCAACTGGCCATCAAGGATCAACTCAGCCTGGGATAGGTAGCTATCACCCACCTTCTTCCCCCATGCAAGAGAGTTGAGATCTGTCTCTGCACACCTGGACCTCAAATCCCTTCATTAAGACTTTCCTCTCCTGCTACCATTGTGTGAGTGTGTGTGAGAGACAGTGTGTGTGTGTGTGTGTAGGAAGAAATAACTTTGCTGTATAGTGTGCTGCCTGTTTAATAAAAATGTTATTTTGGAACCCCAAGTCGAGTTTTGCCTTACTGACCTCCTGGCCCTGCTATGATCTCTGTTCTCTGCCTCTCTGACCTTCCCCCTGTCTCTCCCTCCCTCTCTCCCTGTCATCTCAGATCCTTCTCTGTGCCTCCCAGCTCTCTGGCTTAACCCCCAGACTTGTGTCCTGACTTTCTTGCTGACTTTCCTAGCCTCTCTTCCAATCCCCATCTCTCTGACCTCTGTCCTGGCTTAAACCCTGGCTCTGCTCTTCTCCAAGCCCCTGCTCATCTTTGTTCCCTTGGCTTTTGCTGCACCACCCCTCACCACCTCTGCTCCTCCCAGCTTTCTCTCTTGGCCCCAGCTTCCATCTACTAGCTCATGGATTTGTCCCCACTCTTCCTTCTGACCTCCCAGACCTCCCAGCTCCTGGCTTTTCTCCACCACTGCACTACTTGGCTTTTTCCATTCCCCAGGTCATCTGACCAGTCACCGCTTGGCTTTCCCTCTGCTCTGCTACCTCCCAGCTCTATTCCTCCAGTTCGTCCATTCCGCCACCTCTAGCTCACAGCTTCAGCCTCATTCTGCCTCCTGACCTCTCAGCTCCATGCTTTTCTTCACCGATCCACCACCCAGCTTTTCCCTTCCCTGGCTCCTCTGCCCAGCCACCACCCAGTTTTCTCACCCTGTGCTGCCTCCCAGCTTCCTCCATCTCCTCTATCCTGCTGCCTCCCAGCTCATCTGTTCTGCCACCCACCACTTACCAGCCTCCTGATCTGCTGACTATCTCAACCTCCCAGCTTTCTCGCCATCTCTGCTGCCTCCCAGCCTCCCTTCCGGCTCTCTCTTGACCCTGGCTTTCACCCCACTGCTTCCTGGCTTTCTCCCCCTGGCTTTGCTTCACTGCCCTGCTATCTCCAAGCTTCTCTGCCCAGCCTCTGCCTGGTTTTCATGCTTCACCACCTCCAGCTACCTGGCCCAGCTCCTCACTTTCTCTCCCATCTTTCTCTGTGTCTCCCTCCATTCCTGGCTTCCCCATCTCTGCCCTGTAGCCTCTGCTTTCTCTTCCTGACCTTCTCCGTTTCTCCCTCCATTTCCTGCTTACCAGTTTTTGCTCTGACACCTTTGCTTTTTCTCCACAGCTCTCCACCCAGCCTGGTTCCTCCCAGGTCCCAGCTTACCTCTTTGCTGCACCTCCCAGTCCTACTGGCTCTCCACCCATTGCCTCCACCTTCCCTCAGCTTTCTTCCCTGGCCTGTGCTCTGTTCCACCTCCCCTCACCTTTTCTCTATCGCCTCCCAGCTCACTGCTCTGCTGCCTCTGGTCTTCCAGTTAGCTTTCTCTCCTGGCCCTAGCTTCCTCTACTATCTTCTGCCCCAGCTCATCACTCCCTGGCCTGGCTTCCCAGCCAGTTCTTTCTTTCTCTCTCTCCTTGTCTTTCTCCTCTGGCACCAAATGACCCTAATTAACCCCAGCACCAAGTGACCCCGAGTAACTCTAGGGCTAAGTGACCCCAAGCACCCCTAGTGTCAACACACAGCCATATAAGTGTGTGTTTGCATGTGTGTGTATGTGTATGTGTGTGTGAACCCATAATGTTGTATGTAATTTGTGTGTATGTATATAATTTATGTCCCACCC
Organism: Crocodylus porosus; assembly: GCF_001723895.1. Taxonomy (NCBI): domain Eukaryota; kingdom Metazoa; phylum Chordata; order Crocodylia; family Crocodylidae; genus Crocodylus; species Crocodylus porosus. The sequence continues at coordinate 39,112,008 of NW_017728918.1, forward strand.
TACTGCCTAACAGCACAATATTGAGATCCTGAGTGTTGAGCTGGTGCACGTCAAGTGAACAGAGAAGATCTTTCATTAGATTAACCTGATTTTTGCAAAAAAATACTTTAATTGCTAGGTTTGGGGCACAAACACTCTTCAGCAGTCATTGGAGAAAAGATTGGGAAGATTATAGAGTGGCTATACTTTAGTTTAATACAAACTGGGTAACATTAATCAGAGGTAATCCTGCCGGAGAGTGGTATAATTTTGACCTACATAACAAGTGTTTAGAACTAGTTTAATGTACCGATGTGTGGACAATCCAGGGGTTTGCTGCAGGAGCCACTCAAAATCACCAAAAAACAAAGACCTTGCATAATGAAGCCAACCATCAGAGTGTAGTTGAAGTCAATGCAACTAAAATCTACACTTACTTATGCCTGCTTAGGATCTGGCCAGTCTTTAGTTAAAGTTTCTTCCATATTAGCAAGAAATGAGTTTTAATGACAAATGAAGAACTTTGGCCTGTGTTCAAAAAAGGATTTGTGCATATTATTTGCTTGAATATTCTTTTGTATAGTATGTTGGGTACTATGCATCCCAAGCAAAAAGAAATTTAAGTGTCTCTATTTAAGGCGTAGGGATCCCTAGATTGAATACATGTTTCTTTTTAATTCTACTTGTTAACATACATAACTAAATTTTAGGGACAATGTATGGGATTACTGAGACTAGGTGCCTTTTTTAATCTAAGACTTCATCCAGAAAACAATCATTCTAGGACATTTCACAAGCCCTAAGTCATTATGGGATCAAAGAATTAATCTAAACTTGGACAAAAATTATTAGGTTAATTAATCCATTTTACTGCCAGTTAATTCATTTTACTGCATCCCATGATCCTTTTTACATACTTCTTTATTTAATTCCTTCCCATCCTGTATCAGATGCAGGATTCCTTATTAAAGGAACCTATGACCATAACAAGAGCAGAGGTTGTTTTATTTAAATCTGACCTGAAATGCAAGGGGTCCTAAATCCATAGATAGACTATAATGTGCTTTTCTTTATGAGTTCCATTTTTAGTTAACATGGTAATAATGCTGGTGTCCAGATAATAACACTGCAATGATAATTTCTTAAATTGATTTTCACTCTGTCATTCATAATGATAAAGATCTGTTGAGTTGGTTTTAGTTTTTATTGCCACAGTTATGAACATAAGGACTGCCCCATGTCCTCTAGCTTGCTACAGGTTTATTGCTGGGATTGGGGCACTTGAAAGCTTCACTAATATCACTGGCCAGTGATTGGTACCTGTATTTGGATGTTGGGGTGGACTAACCCAAAAGACAAGGTGAACTCTACCCTCATTGTCTCCTCATTTCAGCAACATTCTCACCAGAGAGAAAGAAGAGAAGTCCCTGCACTTCCAACATCAACAGCTTCTGTCAGCTGTGCATGGCAGGAGGTTTCTTGCTCACCTATATAGCCAAACTTCTTGCTAATACTTTCCAGCTCTCTATGTTGTACATAAAAGAACTCCCATATGAACTACTTAGAAAAAGTTTTTTTCCCTCAATCTTCCACTGCTGAGTAATTGTCCAAATGTCTTTCCTACAGTCTTCTTCTGGATAAATTTAAAAGGAGTCCAGGATCTCTTTTTTCTTTTTCAGACACAGTGTGAAATTATTATTGGCTGCACATTTTCTTCAGTGTGATTTTTTTTTGGTGTCTCCATAGAATAGCCTTCCTAATTCCCATAGCTCCTTAGGCTAACATATATTCTGTCAGTCTTTTGGTTGCCTTTTTTTCTGCAAGACTTGGCTACTTGTGAGGACTCAAGTTTGCTATCTTCCCCACTTTTCAATTTCATTTTTCATAATTCACACTTTGTGAAGTCAAACTAGCTGTTCCTGGCTTCTTGAAGTCTCTCTGAGCTACTGTAGACTTGCACCTTAATAACTGTGTCTTTGGACTCCCCAGCCTCTTTTTAAAGTGGTGTATTTTAATACTCCCCTCCCTCAGACTTCCATCATTTAAAATTTTAAACCTGAGTGCTTAAATCCATATTTAATAATGTAAATCAAAGTAGCCTGGTTTTCAGTTGCTGAAAACTTCTGAAGTTAAAAAAAGACTACAGTTACTCAGCAGCTCTGAAAATCACACCACATATATTTTATTTTTATCATAAGATAAAGTGCATCCTGAACAGATACAAAAGTGTCCCTTATTTCCTCCTCTCACCACCTCTTCCAACACATACTGCTGTCTTAGAGTCACAAACTTGTATGGGGGGGCACAGAGATGAATCCAGAGTGGGATTCAGAAGTGTGGGCACATCCTGCCATCTGCCTCTGCTGCTGTGGTTCCTGGACCCTTGCAGAGGAAAAGCTCCAGAGCTACTCCTGCCCTGCTCCAGCTGCATGTGCAGGGTGCCAAGTGTGGCAAGGGACAGCAGTGGCAGTGGGTGGGTTTCCTCTTCTTGTACCTCCTGCTATGTGTCCCCTGCTCCTCTGCTGGCTGGGACCAAGTGCAGAAAGGTGAGGGAAAATACCTGCCCACTGTTACCATGTCTGCTGCTACACCCAGCTGACACAGGTATGAGGAGAGCCCCAGAGCCACTCCTGCCCCAGTCCAGCTGCAGGCTGCAGAAAAGAGCTATGCAGCTCAGTCAAGGATAGCAAAAATATGTAGTATCCCCGTGAAGTGCTCCAACCATGGGATATAGGAAAGAATAAATTTCCTATTACATTTTCTCTTTTATATTCTATGGATTTGAGGATTATAAATATTAGCATAATTTTTCCCTCACAGTTGAAGATAAAGCTCCATGTAAGTTTCTTGCAATCATATATCAAAATCTCCTTTTATTTTACTTTTTTAATGCCTGACCATACATATGCAAATACAAACATGTTTTCACCTTTTTCTCCTTTTTTGGCTGATTTGAAGCAACAATTATAAGACCAGTTTAAGGTTAGTTAACTCATCGAATGCTCTTGAGGAAAGGGTATGTATCTCTGCAACATCACTGTCTAATTTGTATGGAGGGCAGTGTTGTTATCAGGATTGCCACAGTCACATTAGGGTGGAAGATGACAGCCTGCTCATGGTCCACCCTGCTACATGGAAATCCAAAACTGGAAAATCCACAACTAATGTCATCACAGCTGTGACCAAATGCCCAACAGCCTCCCAGCTGGTGTAGCAATAACCATAGAAATCATGTTTTCACCTAAAGCATGTACACACAAAGACAGCCCTACACTGGTGTAAGTCACTGCACTCCGAGGTAGTTAGTTATCCATTAGAAAGTGAGGAGAACTACACACTGGCATAGGTTACAGTATAACCATTAAACCAATCTACATTCTGCTTGTTTCATCCTGTGATAGCCATTTGTTCAATGCCCCATTAACTTGCCTCATAATATGCTTTTGTTGCCCTGAGGGGTCAGGCCAACACTCAGGATCTCAATATTGCACTGTTAGACAGGAGGGTGTCATGTACAATTGTACATATACAAACACAAAAATCAATTAGGTGCACACACACACACACACTACCAGCTCAGGCACATACACATCCAAACCAGCCTAGGCACATGCATACCTATCACCAATTCAAGCACATATGCTATACACCCCAAAAGTTAGACACAGAAATTCATATATCATGCACACAATGCCACATATATATGTGTGTGTGTGTATATATACACATGCACACACACACACTCACACTAGAAACTCAGATACACATACGTTCAAAATAACTAATTTAGGTTCGTGCACACCTATCACCAGTTTAAGCCCATACATGTTACACACACCAAATTTAGACAGAATCAATTACCAGTTACCAACACCTGCACATCCAATACACATACGTAGAGTACTAATTTATATACCACACATATACACAATGATATCTATATATGTATATATATTTGTATTCACTAATTTACACACATACCACTCACCTACACATACACACAGATGAGTTTCAGAGTTGGGTGTTGTGATGTGTATATATGTATATGCTTGGTGTACTTGGCATACCTGGGGAAAAGTTAAGGTAAGAAAGTAGAAGTGTAGGGAGTTAAAGTTACCAGGACCGGGATTAGAACCGATAGACTACAGGGGCCTGTGATGAAGACCTGGGATATGGGGGTAACTTTAGGTTAATTGATCTTAATTGATTAAAAGACAATGCCCAAAGCCTGCAGAACAGGGAAGCGATGCCAGCACAGAGACTGAGGCTGGGACTGGAGCCAGAGCTATGGAGGAGCTTAAAAGGTAGGTGGGGAGAGGGAAAATGGGACTAAGAGAAAGTGTGGGGGTTAAAGAGGGGCTCTGGATGTGGGGAGCCAGAGGATGGCTCTGGGGCAGCTAGAGAAGTTGCAGGGAGTGGCAATAAGTGCTGGGAGCTGGAGAAAGGCTCCAGCTGCTGGGAAGAACTGCAGGACAGCCACAAGGAGCTGGGAAACTGCAAGGGGCAGGGAGGACTACAGAAGGTGCAGGGGAAGCCTGAAAACAGAGAGACAGACAGCAGAAAATCATAGGAAAAGCAGCAGGAGAGACTGAAAGGTGGCAGGGGCAGTGGGAAAGCAGAGAAAAGCAGCAGAAAGTCACAGGGAAAAGACAGTAGAAATTGAGAGGAGATCAGGAAACTAGTGGAGAGAGGTTGGGGCTAGAGCTGAGAGAGAGAGAATGAGTTTCATAGTTTCTAGGGTCGGAAGGGACCTGAGAAGATCATCTAGTCCGACCCCCTGCCATGGCAGGAAAGAGTACTGGGGTCAAATGACCCCAGCAAGGTGTACATCTAGACCGTTATTCTTGGTCACTCCTGGCAGTGCTCGGGGGAACAGGGACTTCCCCAATGCCTGCTGGTCCCCCCTGACTAGTTTGTAACAGGCCACTAGATCCCCCCTCAGCCTTCTCTTTTGGAAGCTGAACAGGTTCAGCTCCCATAACCTCTCCTCATAAGGCCTGCCATGCTGCCCCTAGTCATGCAAGTGGCCCTCCTCTGGACCATCTCCATGTTGTCCACATCCCTCCTGAAGTGCGGCCCCCAGAACTGGACCCAGTACTCCAGCTGCGGCCTGACCAGTGCCGCATAGAGGGGGAGGATCACCTCCTTGGACCTGCTCGAGATGCATCTGTGGATGCATTACAAGGTACAGTTGGCCTTCCTGACTGCCTCCCCACACTGCCGGCCCAGGTTCATCTTGGAGTCAATGATGACTCCAAGATCCTTTTCTGCCTCTGTACTGACAACAAGGGAGTTCCCCAACCTGTAGGAATGGTGCCGGTTCTTCCTCCCCAGGTGCAGCACCTTGCACTTGTCAGTGTTGAATCCCATCCTATTCTCATCCGCCCACCCTTGTAACCTGTCTAGGTCCGACTGCAGCCTATTCCTCCCTTCTAGCATGCCCACATCCACCCACATCCTAGTGAATTTGAACAGGGTGCTTTTTACCCCCTCGTCCAAGTCACTGATGAAGATGTTGAACAGTGCAGAACCCCACTGCCCAGATCCCTCCAGGCTGAAAATGACTCATCCACCACCACTCTCTGGATGCGGCCCTCCGGCCAGTTGGCGACCCAATTGTTTGTGTGGGTGTCAACACCACAGTCCCCCAGTTTCTTAATTAGAACAGGGTGAGAGACAGTGTCAAAGGCCTTCTGAAAGTCCAGGGAGACTATGTCCACTGCTACCCCTGCATCTAATGGTTTGGTGATCTGATCATAGAAGGCCACCAGGTTGGTCTGACAGGACCTGCCGCTAATGAACCTGTGTTGGTTGCCCCTAAGCATGATCTCCCCTGCTGGCCCCATTTCTCAAAAATGCTCAAGCTCATACTGAGGCTGGAATTTAAGATAAGTAAGGGACTGGGATTTAGTATAACATGACCCAACTCAGGGTTGCAAATGACAGTGGTTTTATTGAACATGGGAGATGGTGACACAATGTCTTATTGGTTCCCTTGCACCCCTCCCCCACACACACACAATGGCAGCAGGGGTTAAAGAGGCTTGGTGCAGGGGCTGAAGTCCACTGAAGTCTAGGAGGAGAGAGAGACAGAGAGACAGTCCAAATTGTAGGAGGAAGTATGCAGGTAATATCTACCTATCCAGGCTGGATAGGGAATAGGTATGCAGGTAATATCTACCTATCCTTGTCTAGTAGATGTTGTCCAGAGGGGGGTCGTCAGCAGGGCCTCAGGGTGGATAGGTGATGTGGCATGGTGCTGGTCCAGATGGAGAAAGCATCCCACTAGGTGTGTCTTCACTGCCCCTTTTTATAGGAGCAGACCTTGTGTGACCCTAGTGACAGGAGGCATGCCCAGGCAAGGGTCAGCCCCTGTTGTACTGAGCATGTATGCTTCATATAAGGATGTGCAGTTTGGGTGTCTGTAATGGTGAGAGTTGCTGGTTCTGCAGGGTCTTTTGTCTTTCAAATGCTGGTCTTGTCTCTGTTCCTGGGTGAGGTCCATGGTTCCTGAATGAATCAATACAAGGTGATGACCCAGTCATTACAGGCCATTCAGTAGAGGCCTGCAACTATTGTATTTCAATCATTCCCAATCACTCTTATTCATAGGAGAACCAATTTACATGGGAGGGATACGTGACTCATACAGTTGCGACACAGGGGATGCCCGGGCAGAGGACACAAGATGGAAGCTTGACATATAAATTGGAAACTTGAAATAACTTTGGTTCACTTACAAACACAGGCCTAAACCATATGATATCCATATGAAACAATAAAAATCAATACAAAAATGATAATAATACACTATACAACAGTAAGAATCAATACAAACCTAATAATAATACAATATAAAACCGTGGCTATCTGAAACTAAAAACTTGCTACCAAAATAAAAATGTTTAAAGCTTATCCTAAGTCTTAGCTCACTTATCTATAGGGAATAGAGAGGGAGAGAAAAGGTCAGAAATGGTGGTGGAAGGGGAGGGAATGCATTTTAAAATAATAAAAAAAGAAAAACTGGGGGTTTTGCTACACTTTGGACACCAGTATACTTTATAGTGGTGTACAGATTGATGTCTTTTACACTGATGTAAATGTATCATGATGACTAAACATGGATACATATAAATATATCCCCTTGCTTGCACAAACTCAGAATTAACGGTAGGTAGAAGTTAATTGGCACATAGTCATTTTGCCACTAATTTCACTAGGATCAGAAACAAAGGGGTTATATCAAAATTATAGAGAGAGAAATCTGTAGAAACTCTGTTGGCCTCCGGTGTTAATATAGATTTACATAGATGGAATGGAGTATGGAATGGAGTATGGTCCTAGATGAATGCTGTTTTTATACATTTAACCAGTGACTATCAGGATAGAGTAATTGACTACAGAAGAAAAGTGAGTGACAGCTATTGTCAGCAGTGATTGACAAGGACCTGTTGGCCTATCCATTTGAAAAGAGACGCTAACAGAATCTCTTGAGTTGTGCATTGAAAAATAGTTTACCTTCAGAACTTTTCCAAGTGTCTAAAAATGGGGTGAACAAGAATTTGCTATTTGACCAGAGAGAGGTCATTATTAACAGTCATACCAGAAAAGTCTGAGTCAGAATCGCTTAAAAATAAATAGAACAGAAAAAAATAGTTACCACTAGAAGAAATGACAGAAAAATTATGTGATAACATTTTAAAATAACAATTGAAACTAAAAGAAATGCTAAGAACTAGTTTCTTCACACAGTGGAATAATGGATAAATTAATATGGGAATAAGTAGAAGAAAGAGTATAACATCTGGCAAAAAACTGTTAATCAGATATTTCTTTGAGGTGAATAGAACACTATAAAGCTACCTAATTGGACAAGAAAGGGAAACATTTATATATTAACAGAGAAGGTACCTTGTCTTTCATTTTGAGTTCAGTGGCAAAGAACTATAAATACCATATACACATATTCTAATTACAAATAATGTATGAATGTTAATTTTTATTGACTATTTCTATTTTTTTGCGGGGTGCGTATAACCATAAAAAACAGTGACACAAATGTGTGGTATTTTCAGGCACTAATTTGTCATTTAGAAAATGTACACAACACCTGTTTAAATTCATCAGAGGGAACCACAGCTGTGCCTAGATAACTTCATTTGCAAAAGACATTATTTAAATGTAGTTATATCAAGTGGGAATAGTTTACAATTCAAGGTAATTATAGAATCACTTTTCACCTTTCTATTCAGTCTCTACAATAATATCCATTCCTATACTTTGGTTTGGGGTGTTTTTGGTTTTTGTTCATTTTATTTCCTTTGCTGCTCAGTGGCCATATCTAGATGAGTTGCTGACTGTTCAGTCATTACTACATAGTACTTGTGTAAACAAGTACTAAATGACTGCACAGTAACCCGAGTTACTGACACTGGCAGTCAGTGTCTCGTGTAGATACAGACATTAACTTTCAGCTTTTTCTCTCAATAAATAGAAAACAACTGTCATCCTTTGTCTTCACATTTTTTTACAAAGTTGGAAGGCGTTTGAACAAGTTAGAGAGAGAATAAAGAAAAATATTAAAGAAAGAATAACTGGAATAAGAAAAATCATTGAACATAATTCATTCTACAGGTGCCAAAAACAAAAAAAGGGAGAAGGAATGGAAAGAAACAAAAATCCCAACATTTGAAAAATAATTTTTGTTTTAAGAAATTATATCAAAATAGCTTTGTTTCAGCAGCTATGTGCCAACTTATTTTAAAATTCCCCACTAATATGCAACTGTACAGAGCAGTGCTTGGCAAACTTTTTGGGTTGGAGGCCAGAATGACCTAAGGCTGGGTCAGGTGCAGTGGGATGGGTGGGCACTAGAACTTGGCTACTGCCACTGCTTCTCTCCATGTTGGCATAGAGAGAGCTCCCACAGCTGCTGCCACTACCGCTCGAGACTCTCACTGTCAAAACCCACGTACTCAGGCTGGATTAAATGGCTGCATTGGCTGGATCTACCCCATGGACCACAGGTTACTGACCCATGTTGCAGAACATCAACAATGACCTTTATAAGGAAGCCTCTTTTCTGTGATATTTTTTCCAGTAAAAAAAGAAAAGAAAACAGACTTCAACCAGCTCCACTCTTTAGCCTGCAAAGAGCTTAAGCAGGTCTTATTTCAGTGTCTGTTTACATAATATGTAGCACTAGAAACTCTTGATTGCAACTGGACTTGTACTATTGCCATAATAAAAAATGGTGCTGATACACAAATGAACTTTGACCTGAATGGAGTATCCCCAAATTAGACATGTTTTTTACAAGTTTGGTTTGGGAAACAATGCTTCAAACCTTTTGTGACTCTAGAAAGCCCTCAATTTTAAAACTTAACTTTGTGTAGGATTTTCTTAACAGGCTTTCTTACTTTACTTAAGGTTACTTTAAACTCAGAAGTAAAATAGAGGAACCAATTTTGATTAAAAGTATTTTGCACTTTTGTGGAAAACCTATATATATATATATCAGGATTTTGTGTATGCGGAAGTTTTGTAAAGCTGTTGAAGTGCAATAAAATGTGATCTCAAGCAAAAATTGGCTCACTGGATTTTCATGCAAGCAATGCTGCACGGAGCAACTAGATGCCCCATGCAGTGTTGCATGCATTAAAATCCAATTTTTCCTTGAGATCACATTTTATTGCACTTCAACAGCTTTACAACACTTCTGCATAACAAAATCCTGAAACATATCACAGTTTCTTACTGTAAGAGCTTAACAACACTTTCGTATCCACAACATTCCCGGTTTTGTTACTCAATTCAGCAGTCATTGCAAATTGCATATTTTCTGGGTGGGAGATTCTGGAAGCAGGCACATATAGTTGTGGGTGAAGACAGGATCCTGAAGGAACATGCCTGCTCTTTTTAATATTTGGCCCTGGGCTTTATTGATGGTTATACTGAATGCCACCTGCACAGGGAACTGTTGACATGTCCATGTGAATGGAAATGTGTCGTCAGATGGCTTCAGTGCTATCCAAGGAATTAGTACTGTTCTTTCTGATCCACCTTTTTTTGCCTCAGGTTGTCTGTTGTTGATGACAGATTGCACCAATAGCCATGTTCCATAGCGCGGGCCATCCTTAGGGGCAAGGTTTTGCAGAAGCATGATGAAGCATCCTAGGCTTAAGGTGGAGCTGATGTGGAGGCAAACCTGACACCTCCATGGATTTCAGGTACTCAATTGGCACTGAAAGAGCCTCTGTGCTTATGCAAATCTATTCTTGCCCTTGAAATTTTGCCACAATAACATAGTTAATACAACATAATAACGTGGTGCCAAAATAGCTCTTTCAGACATCCACCCTGGATTTTGATAATTATTCCATAGATTTGGAAGTGTCCATTCTATCATTGCTGAGAGATTCAGAGGGATGCAGAGCTCAGGAGGCAGGGTAATGATTTTGTCAGTAAAAGCTCTGTTATGCGGCATCCTTGGGGAATGGGGGGTGCCGGTTAATCAAATATGCTGGTTATCTGAGAGCTTATCTTCAGCGGGTTAAAGGCATCTTTGCCCGTGTGCCAGGGCTTTCACTCCCTGGTGTCAGTGTGCTGGGGGACAAGGAGGGGGGCCCCACACAGGCTGCTTTGCCCTGAGCCATGGTCTTCGAGGAAGAAGTGGGACTCGGTGAAACCAGAAGTGCCATGGTGGGACTTCCAGTTTTGCTTTTGCCACATCGATCCACTGCCGTAAACAACAGATGCCATCTATGACAGATGCCAATTAATGGAGCATTCTGGATGGTAAAGTGCCAGATAACACAGCTTTTACTGTATTTGGAACCTGGCCATTTCCCAGATCCAAAAGCCACTGAGCGTATTTTGCACTTCGTGCATCAAAACCTCCCTTACGTATTTGCACGTTCTCACAAAGTTGGAAAATCTGGAAGTGGTTCCACAACTCAGATTGCTTCAAGCATGCCTCTGCTATTTCTGGCCATGAGGCATTTTTCACAACAGGCAGGATTTGATGAAAATCATCCCCAAGCACTATCACCTTGCTACCAAAAGGTAAATTGCTCTGCAGTAAATCTCAGTGTCCATTCTGCAGCCTCCAGCATGTACCAATGAGCCATTGTTGCTTCATCCCAGATGATGATAGCTGCTTTTCAAATCTGTTCAGCAAGGTCAGACTGTGCTGACATGCTGCAGGTGCTGGTTTTCAACACATTCAGAGGTACCTTGAACCTTGAGTGCACAGCCCTGCCTCTTGTAAGCATGGTAGCAGCAATTTCACTGGATGCCACAGACAACGCAATGCTCCCTTCCCCACGCACTGCTGAAAGAATCGTGTTGAAGCAGAATGTTTTTCCTGTACCACCAGGTGCATCAACAAATGCACAAAGTGGTTCTTAATTCTTCACTGCTTTCAAGATTGCATCCACCATTTGTCACTGAGCTGGAAGCATACATGGCAGTGAATCTTGACCAATTTGGCATTGCTCCTGCCGGTTATAGTACAGCTCCTCTGCTAATGCATTTGATAGCCGTTGAGTGGAGACGTCTTCCAAGAATGAACAAGCTTACTATCTGAGATCATGGCCTATTGATGGGAGGTGATAGTCCTTCAAATCTTTTCCATGGCTGTTTAAAAGTTTCTCAATATCAAGAACAAGCATAGCATGAAAACATGCCTAGAAAGTGAACCTGGTTTTGTACGGAGCTCAGTCATCAACCATTGCATCAATATGATGTTCAAGGAGTCCTGCTGAGTTTGACGGGTTGCAAAAGAGGATCATTGTGACAGACAGCTCCCTTATCTGACTGCCTGAATGTGGCTTATATATAGTAGGGCTCAAGAGCCCAGAATGAACCCAACACGGCTACGCCCTGCTAGAACATTCAGTACCACCATGGCCTGAAGGGTGATGTTGCATGTAAACCTCGCCAGCAGGCAGCAACTCACCCACGCACACATGTTAGTGAACTCAGTTCTCTCACCCAACTCCCTCTCAAAACAATTTCATCTATTGCAGTAAGGCCTCATGCTTACTAATGGAGATGGCACACAGTACGCATAATATATATATACTATATATATATCCAATGTGTGTGTGTGTGTGCATGCGTGCGTGTGTGTATCTGTTTGATACTATCCTGCCTGATGGCATAGAACTGTATCAAACAAGCTTGTTAAAGAAACCAGGCAGGCAAGAGAAAACAATGAGATAGATATGGAGTATCTCATATCCACCCCAGCAGTAGGGGTGCCTTATCCTGTCTTATTTTACAACCTGCCATTTAGGGCACTGTACTGGGAAGGAAAAGATTATTTGAACTCCACAGGGTGAGGATGGCTGGAAGACTTGTCTCCATCCCCTCTTACCAAGTGTCTTAGCCACTTCGCTATAGGACAAAAAATGGCTCACAATGTTGAGCAGTAGCACCATGTGATTTTTTTCTCTGACTGAGGATTTGTGGACTGTCACAAAATGTATGTGATTTCTCAGATAGAATTGGACTGCAACAAAACTTAGATGAGTTAGACAGTGAGCTGGTGGTTCTGACTTGCCTTTTAGCGTAGGCTGTTGCCCAGCTAGATGCCTAGAGATCTTTTCAGACTGAATGGGAGAAGCATAAGGAATCTAGGCATCTTGGTAGATCTATGGCAGTGGTATGGTATGAAATAATATTAAGGCTAGTAATTTAGATGAACATAAAAAACATACAAATGCAAATTAGGAGCCCAGATGTTTTTCTTCATTTAAGCACTGAAGTCTCACCATCAAGAAGTTTGGAGTCTCCTCATTCACTGCTCAACATGCCTGTGACCAACCAGGATCCAAAAGCTAAGAACCACGTGCCCCTCAAGTCCCCTGAAAGGCCTTTTGTGGTAGAGTTGCATAGAGAATATCTAACATATCATGAGAGCACCACACTTCTCACACGATACAGTTATGACCACTTTTTCTTAGAGCACAGCAACAGTCCTCCTATGTTCTAATAGTTAGAATTCACAGTATGAGCATGATACAGTTGAGTTTAATGCACTCCTCAGTCTGAAGCATCTCAAATACACATCTTCTACCTTCTAGCAAAGTACTACAGCCACCAGGCTAGTTGCTTTTGTTGGTCATGTATTTGCTACCCCTTTTGTTGAAGTAGTATCAATGGGCAGCACAGTTCAACACAGTTCAAAGGAAAGACTACAGTGGTGAGCACATTTTGCAGTTTAGGAATCAGAACTCTGGGTAGAGGTGATACCTTTTAGCAGATGAACTAGATATATGCAAAAAAGATCTTTATTTGCAAGCTTTCAGGTGCACACACCCTTCTTCAGGCATAGGGGGATGCAAAGTTCATAACATTTTTCCTAGGGGGAAATGAAAACTCAAATTTCACAGGAGAGCGAAAGGTGTTATAAGATCTCTCGGTTGGAAAAGGGGTGTGCTAAGTAGCTGTGTTGGTCCAAGACCAGAAGACTTATGAAAAATTAGGACTTTTGGTTCCAAAATTATACTTTTATTAGACCAACTGGGAAATCACAAGAAAATTATCCTTTTCTGCAAGCTTTCAGGATCAAAGTCCTTTCGTCAGGCTCAGGGAAAAGTATAGATGGTACAAGAGGGTAAAAAGTCCCCATAGGTAGGAAAACAACTTCATTTTTGCACAGAGGGAGCTGAAGATGAAAGGCTGTCCCTCTGGGTCTATGAAAGTGTCTTTGTGAGATGTGCTGAGTAGCTCTTTGATGTGTAGATCAGGTAGAATTCCTGCCCTGGAGGAGTCAGATGGCAGGCAGGGAGGTAAAAAATCTTTCTTGTTGTTCAGCAGTGAAGTTTAAAATCCAAAATCGGCTAAAATTCAGCATCTTCCATGTTTCAGGGCCAGATTTTAGCCAGAACCAGGAGTTCTAGTTTTCTGTATGTGTTCTCGGTTGGAAAAGTTCATTTTATGCAAATTAGGCTCAGATAAAAGTTAGAGCAGTCTATTTACCGTAAAGTTCCATTTCCACCTAAGAGAAATTTTACAGTTTTTGCATTCACCTATGCCTGAAGAAGGGGGTGTGTGCTCAGAAGCTTGCAAAAAAGAATTTTTTTTGCATATATCTCATTGGTCTAATACAAGATATTACCTCTACCTGGAGTTCTGATTCCTTTTGCCTATAGGCCAATATGGCTACAACCTGCATCCCTTTTACAGGTTAGGGCACTCACATAAATTCCTTGTTTCTGGTCTGTGCTCCCAGGAATTTTTCTATCTTTTTAAGTTAAACAGTTATTAAAATACAAAAATACATACATTTTCCCAGGAAAGAAGTTTGGAATGAGAACAGGGACCAAGAGGAGAGCACCAGGAATTTGTAAGAAGAGAGAAGTAAGTGGGGGAAAAAAGATTATATAGGAGCTAGAAGGGAAAAAATTTTAAAAACATGCTGATAATTCTGTATTTGAAAGCTTATCAGATTCAGAAGTGGTTCTTCTTAAATTGCGAGAGACTGGAGGTATTTCATAGGCTAAGAATTGAGAGGAGAGGAAAAAAGTATTACTGTCAACTGATATAGTACAAATTGTGTAGTAAGCTTCTCAAAGTGATTATTCTGTCAGAATTTGAACTGACTTTTTGATGGTGATTCCAATATGAGAAAACTCATGAAGGGATAGAGCAGCTCTGTGAGTTCAAAAATATTCCTTTGCATATGCCCAGTAGCATGCAATCATTCAGAACTTCATTATTATCCGACAGATTTTTTTTCAGACATGGGGATAATCTTCAGTGAGAAATGGTTATTCATTAAGTTTCAAAGGCCAGCTATTTTGACATATTGATATGGTAAAAGTGTGCAAAGGCATTCTTTTTAATCAGGCAAACTGTATTTTTTTTTAACCACTGGTTGTACAGTATCTGAAAAAATTTGGTTAAACTTAAAAAGATCACATTTTTGGCAGTGAAAGGTAAAGTATGATTAAGATTGATCATTTAACAAAACTGTATATAATCCGGAAGATATATTAACAACAATCCAAGTGTTAACCATTTTCTTTGTGAATATTTTCCTCCATAAATTGTTATGATTTGTATTCTGGTAGTGTGTGTAAGCTCCAATCAGGAGCAAATCTTCATTATGCAGCACACACTACAGGCAGCTAGTAAAGTGCAGTAGAGCTTTGCAGTGTCATCTCTTAACTGAAATAAACACATTTCTCTCACAGTATTTCTACATTTTGGGGCTTCAGTCTCTTCTAACACACCTGACAGAAATGACAGAATACACATTCCTGTGCAAATTCTCAATAATCAGATGAATGAAAATGATGTGCAGTCTGGGGAGTAAAATCTATAGTTCTCAGCTAGGCATGTGTATGCAGTAAGCTAGAATAGTGGCCTTGTATCTCTTGGGCATGATTGCTACAGTAGGTGCTCAAGAGCAGACTTGAAGCATTTCCTTTGTCCTGCCCTAGCTTTCTTGATTGCTGGCCTCTATGTCAAGTCATGATACTTCTGACCACAGGATTTCAGTGATACAGAACGTCTTGATTAGGTCTCTAGAGGTGCAAGACTGATTTTACACCAGTTGAGAACAGGTCCTTGTGCAAGGTGGATTATGAGCACTCATTAGATAGTGTGTGACATGCGAATCTCTTTCAATGTCACGTTTATTTCTTAATGAATGCAACTGTAACCAAAGCCAGTTGATTTTTGTTGTCTCATGACACATATTGATGACATCATGAAGCAAAGGGAAGAGATAAAAGTTGATGGTTTGCTTCTAAATAAGATGCCACAAGTTTCATAATTCAAATTAGTCTGTTCCAATCTGACTATCAAAATGCTCTGAAAGATGTACACCTTCTATAAGAGAGAAACTTTGACAGATGAAAAAACAGTATTTAGAATAGTCGAAAACATACAAAAGAAAAACTAACATAATCGGTATATGCCTAACTTGAAAATTACTTAGGCATATTTATCAGATTATGTAATTTAGCAAGAATTAAAAGATAATTTTGCATATTTGGCAATTTTTCTCTGCACATATTTATTTTTTCTGATTAGTAGCTACTTCTTATATCTCACTATCCTGCCACTTGAAGAATTGTTTAAATCTTGCAGCTTTTTCTTATTCTGCCATATTTGAATAGATTTATGTAATGATGGAAAAAAATTGAAGACAAAAGCTTAATCTTCATGCAAAATGTAAGAGTGTTTATTCATTGATAACTGCCAGCTGCTGTCCTACCTTTCATTAGGGGCAGCAATCTTGCACAATGAATATAGCAATTCATGTTTTCTGTGACTTGAGGAGGTTTATGACAAGCTGAGATATACTAAAAAAAAATAACCTAGCAGTGTACAAACAAAATGCACAGCACTTAATGCTGCTTGCTTCAATTATTTCACAGCAAGTAGGCTATCAGTCAACTTTATTTGTATTCTGTGCAATGTCTCATGCTCTATGGGAAATAAATTGGCAGTGATCACTTGATCAAAAAGCTATTTTCCTGTACTGTAACGGTGACCCACTGTAATGGTGACCAATACAAGGCCCAAACCATTGCACCAGAAAGCTACCAACCAGTAGTATATGGTAAGAGACAGAAGGCAAGGAAGAAACAATATAAAGTACTTTTTGGGGGAGGGGAGTGACAGCTTTCACACTCATCATTCCCTGTAAACATTTTGGGAGTACTCACACGTTTCTGACAACTTGAAGAGTTTCAGAAAGTGACATGCTATCACCCTGAGTCTAAGCTATAGGCAAATTAGAAACAGGGCAGTCAGTCTACATAGTCTTTCAAAAAGCCATAACACAATTGTGGGATGGGTGAACAACAGGACACATAGACAGAGGCTTTTACATCTGGATCTTAGAACCTGTAGGTGCTACCATAAAAGAAATAAATGGAATGAGAATTCATATGGGTCAGTCTATCTCCAGAGGAGCGGATTTGAATAAAATGTTATCTTCCTCACAGAGCTATGGAAGGTTTTATAAGAACATTGCAACTAATTTCTTTTGTGTGACTGGCACTACCCAAGGCTAGAGATCAGAAGGCACTACTTCACTGTCAGGGCAGCTAGGGTATGGAACCACCTTCCAAGAGAACTGGTGCTGGCTCCTACCCTGGGGGTCTTGAAGAGGAGGCTAGATGAACACCTTGCTGGGATCGCTTGACCCCAGCATTCTTTCCTGCCATGGCAGGGGGTCGGACTAGATGATCTACTCACTTCTCTTCCGACCCTAGAAACTATGAAACTATGAAAAAAATTTAAATGTCATGTATAATTTTTTAGGCAATTCATTTTCAAGAGTGATTTTCAGTTGCTCATGGCTAATTGTTTTCTTTAAGATGAAGTTGCATTTGGGGGATTCTTCCTTGCTTCTTTTTGTCAATATATAGTGGAGCAATAAAATTAAATGCAAATCTTTGCCACAGAATCTAATTTGCATAGTTACAAATTTTCACATGAAAATTCATTGCAACATTTTCTTTAAAAAGAAGCTAATAAATGTACATGGTATTTCTGTTGCTTTACATTTACTAGCATGTAATTCAGGGTCAATTTACTTAAAGACTGTCAGGGACAACTGCAATTTTTTTCCGTTGTGTTTAGTCATTTTTTAACTTAAAAATATTAAATTAAAATTAATGTATTTGTTCAGAATTTTAATGCATCAAAGCCATTTCTATTAGACAGACCTCACATATAAAATTATTAGATTACAAAGCATTTGAGTCCAATAGTTTAGCCTGTTGTGTCTCAAAGTTGTCACTTTAAGGAATCAAAATGAGTCAGGATGATGGGATTTAGAGGTAGTGTTCACCCACCTGTAACCCCAAGCACAAATTGTTCTCCAGCAGCACAGAGAAAGGATGAAAGTGGGGATAACTGCTTCTGAAGCTGACATTTTGACAGATATAACAACAGAAAGTTTGATATTTCCATCAGACTTTAAATTACAGGTTCAGTAATGAAAGCAATGTGTCAACACATTTAAATGTTCACAAAGGCATGCACCATTACTAGTTCCTATCTCTATTCCTTCAAAAAGTTTTCAAGAAATCTTCCCTCCCCAGAATACGCCTTACTTTTCCTCAGACCAACTTGAACAGTGATATCTGAAAATAAGCTTCCAAAATAAATACAAATAAACCTTTCTGAGAATATGGTAGGAGCTTTAGTTATTGTTGTTCCTGCAGGTAGTGGTGGTGTTCATACATTTTAATGCAGATGATATTCATGTTTGAAAACCATAAAATCCTAACCTGCTGCTTTCCAAACTTTCTGAGATAATTACATACAAAATAACATCTGACATTGTTTTACATAAATTGCTGTCCCTCCATATGTCACAGTGAATATAAGTTATGTTTCTGAATGTGCAGTCTAGAATAGACAGCCCAAACTCATTCATAACATTAAAATGAAGACAAACACAAATGAATTTTTCATAAGCTTTCTTCAGCTTTTTTTTCTCGCTGTATGGCATGTAGGAGTCAAGCAAGTAGTTATAAACCCTGTAACAGAGAACTTTCTTTAACATATTTTAAATCTCTTGTTATAATCTAGCTGGAGACAAATCAATGGGATTTAAAATTTCACTGTTTAATTTGTTTGAAAATGTCTTGAATTCTAACATTTAATTAAACCATTAAAGGTAGACAAAGTACATACATTATGCTTTTGAATGTACAGGCTAGAACAGGCATCCCAAACTCATTCATAACATTAAAATGAAGACAAATACTGTGTCAATTATGTTCTTATGTTTTAATGTTTTGAAAACTTAATTAAACTCCTTGAAGAGAAGGGAATATATGTATACATGTTTATAACTTTTTGCCCGCTAGGGAACAGGACCAGATTTTGAGGCCCAGATTTGACTTAGCTTGAAAACAGCAATCTAAACTGGGAGAAAGTCAACTGTATTTTACATTTCTAGCTTATAGGAATCTATTCATTAAAAGAAAAGGAACTATGCATGTAGTTCCTTTTGAACTATACCTTTTGAGCAGCCTGCACCACTCCCAAGCCCCGCCCCCCACTGATCACTGATACACAGCTCAGGCAGATCAGGAATTGTGGAGCCGGTGTCGGCGTTTCTTCTTGGCCGACGCTTCTTTGGACGCCTGAGGTAAGTATCACGGTCCATGGGGCGGGGGTCTGGGACACCCTAGAGGGGCTTTTACTTCCCCTCTCACAGGCTGTTTAATCAGTTTCGGTGAGCTGTCAAGGGCCACAAGGGTAGCCCGGCCACTTGACAAGTGCCCCACCCTCTGGTCACCATTTTGGGACTGGAAGTCCTGCCCCTAACCCCTGACCTTTGCCACTGGCAGTCCCTCCCCTTGCCCCCAGAAGTATTTATTTTGCGAAGGGGTTTTGCCATCTTGGAACTAGAACAACCCTCCATGTGTATGATGGAGCGCATGTGCGGGACCTGCCCTACAAACACACCCCTCCACTGGGCACTAACTCTGCCGCCAGCAAGCGGCAGGCCCTTGGCCTGCAGGGGAGGGTGGGACCACAACATATGCTGCCCCCACAGAAGTAAGCAAGGCTCAGCCCCATGCAAGCACAGCAATGGCAGCCCGGGGCCAGGCCAGATACAGTGAATTGGTAGGCACCTGCCTACAGGCAAGCTGAAATCACCTGGTAGGCCAGATCTGGCCTGCAGACTGTATTTTGCCCACCCTTGTTCTAGACTGTGCTTTAATGGATGTTTAAGTGAGAGGTGACCACAAGTGACACAGGCAGCCTCTTCATGTGCCATATGGGAGTTTGGGGAGAGGCAGTCAGCACAGTCATAGATAGGGCAGGAAGGAGAAAACAGAGCAGTAGATGAAGCAGGGAGTAAGAGTGGCGAATGAGTAGAGGAAGTTAAGTGGAGTGGCACTTGGGGAGGATGCTGGCTAATTTGTGGGATGTGCTCCAGTAGTCCATTACAGACAAAAAGAAGGCTTGAGAAAGGGCATAGCCATGGGCATCAAGAAAAGGCACATTACAGATGCTATAAAAATGGTAGAGATAAGAGGGTGCAAGAAAGCAAAGTTAGACCTTCACAGCTTGTCTGACCTCAAGAAAGGAAGCTTTAGTTCAAAGTCTAGTCAAAGTATCCAGTGAAAAACTGATACTTGAAAGTGATTTCAAGTGTAAACTCAAGCACATTTGGGCTGTAGTACTGAGAGATGTAAGTGGAGCCAGATATTTGGTTTTTGATGGAGGTTCCAGTGGGCAGAGTTTGAAGAAAGCGTCTGGATATGAGGCTGTAAAAGATTCAACCATGAAGAAAAAGAAAAGTTGGAAGAGAACACATAGGAAAGTTACTGAGAACAGATATGCCCAATAATTCCTATTTGGGAAGGACTTTTAAGATTTGTTGTTGGTGATGGTATTTTTCAGTGTTTATAGTTTATAGTAACAGTTGTTATTTTGTGGGGAGGGGAGTTGATATGTGTGTGTTATTTCAAATAGTTATAATGCTCCTCTGTCCACCTTTGCTTGAAGTGACCAACACATTTTACCTCTCAGAATTCATTAGAAAGGGCCACTTCCATTTTGAATTTTTGTAAACAATATTTATAACAATTAAAGTGTACAGTACTACCTTCAAATAGTCACTAAGAAAAATCCTTTTAGTTCTAGAAACTTTAAGAGTACACCTCTCTTTTTGCTCTCTTTGCTTGTAATTATTTTTACTCACACTCCATGGATTTCAATTTCAGGTCTCTTCAGTTCTTCATGTGCTCCCTCCCTTGTTATATAGCAATCCTGCACTAGATGACTAAATTTCTTAACTGAAATTTTTCACCTTCAGTTTCACTTTAGCTTTATCTCAATGATGGGGAGGAAACTGTAGCTTTTATTTAGTCTTCCAGAGTTTGTAAAGAAAGTGATGATGAAAAATACTTTAATTTTTTTCTGGCACTTTATTAAGAGGGCAGTGAAATTATTTCTGCTCCCAATCTGGTACTGCAGTCCAGGCCCATTATCACCTTTGAGTATAGGGATTAGAGTTCAGTGAGAGTTGAGAGATTTGGGTTCAAATCCCTACTCCAAATGAGGCAGAGTAGAAGGGGTTTGAAGTTGGATCACCTCATAGTTTCCCCCATAGTTCAAGTTAATGCTCCACCCACTGTGCTTCCTCATGCTGCCTGCATTATAAGGACTAATCTGTGTGCTGAGCATGCTCTGAATGTCTGTCCCACAGGCAGGATAGATGGGGGAATTCTAGTTAAAATCAGAACTTCTGCAGAAGACTGTTCCACAGGACATGTGGAATTACTCCTTTACTTATTTATTTATTGGTAAGGAGTCCCATTTCCACTGGAATAATAAAAAATGGGAGCAAGAGCACTATTGCAATTGAAAAGCAAATATGATTAATACTCTTTAATCTGGGACTTATGTTTCAGGTGTTGAACAGCTTGGCACCATTCTAACTTGGGGTATTTTTGTACATATTCACTAACAGAAATAAGTGGAATTTACTAGTGAAGACTTAAAGACTGGGGGAATATAATTACTTTTAGGGCTGGGAAGTACCTGAGTAGGAATTTTTAGAATCTAAATATTTTGCCAGACATTTAGGGGGTCTAACTTTTATTTAGGTTCCTAATTTACCTTTGATCTTAATGGTAAATTAGGGGCCAGATCCCACTTCACCTGTTAAACATTTAAATTGACTCAGGTGCTCCAGTGCAAACCTATTCTGCTTTGTCCAAGTACCTGAAAATGCATCTAATACATCTACTTTTGTATTCCATTGTTATCTTAGCCTTAGGACTAAATCATAGAAAAATCAGAGAAGTGGAAGAGGATCCACCCATCTTGGTTATTAACATTTTTTCAGGCATTTGATCAGGATGAAGAGCTTCATTTATGAGCCTAGTGCATGGAGTTGGATCTAGTCATAAGCCCTTTTTTAGATAATTCTAAGGGACTTCAGGCACTAATGATTTAGGCAGCAGCTAAGCAGGAGATTTGAGGGTCTTAGGGACACTTATATGTTAGCCTTAAGCATTTAAATTCCATTAGCAACTTGGACAGCTTGACCATTATATATAGTGGACCATGTTAGGCTACCTCTCAGTGTTCAGTATTTTGTAATGTACTGACAGGTCTCTAACTGAAAAAAAAGAAAGAAAAAAACCCATGGACTTATCTACACACACTGTTTATACCATTTTAAATGAATAGTTATAGTACAGGAGGCGATGGGTAGGAACTGAAATATAAGAATTGTAGCACGTAAGTCCTTTTGTGGATTTATCCTTAGAGAATGCAAAATGAATTTGAATGCAGTATAAAAATATTGATCATATTTGTCTTTCAGTTCCTGTAGTATCCCTGAACATTTGAACATTTTTTATTACACCAATGGAAATAGGACCTTCCTCAAATAAATAAATGACGGAACAATTATCTGTGGCCCATAGAAGCATCTTCATCTGCTGCAGGGGAAGTTCTGCTTCAAAGACATGCATAACCACATTGGCATCAATCAAGACAGTGCAGTCTGAGATAAATTATATAAAATAATGATGTAACCATATTATCTAGAGTGCTCTTGAATAACTGAAATTTTGCTGAACGATTTTTAAGTATAATCTCTTACCATGACAACAGGATTATTCTTGAAAGTCAGGTTTAGACAGTTGTTTTAAAAGAGATGGTCTAGAACAGTAGGTGCCAACCTTTTAGGCAGGATTGCCAGAAATGACTGCATTTACATGAATATAAGACAAAGTTTTTTCTTGCAATCAGAATGGGGGAAAAAGACCTTTATCTTATATTAGTATACCAGCAACCCCCTGTCCCCTATCAAATATATTGGCTATCATTAAACTGCTGCTAAAGGCAGCATGTGGAGTCATGGAAATCAACTATGAAAGTTGATTAAATGCAGCCCATGCTAAGCATGCCCATAAAACAAAGGGCCCGGTGACAAGGTGCTTTACATACCTGTCAGTTTAGGAAAGGAAGAAGCTGAAGTGAGGGCTCAAGTAAAAATTAAGGGAGTCACCTGACCAGCAAGGGGCCAGGCTTAGGAAGGATGTAAGCCTAGGGCCTGAGCTGGAGTAGGCAGTCTTATCTTGGCAACTGACAGTGAAAGAGCTCCTGAGCAGGCTACTGAGGGAATGACTGTAGCCCACACTGAGTATGCCTGTAGGTATACAGACTTAGATCTGGTAGAGCCAGAGTCCAGATAGAGAATGAAAGGCCAGAGGGCCAAGAGAGAGCAGGGGGTAAAGGCCTTGGAAAGAAGGCAGAGGGTCAGAGGGCCAGGGAAGCAGGTTGGTCCAGGGTGTCCATAAGTTTTGCGGGCCTAGAAGTGGGGTCAGGACTCGGGAGGGGCTGAAGGCCAAGAAGGGCCACAGCCAGAGACTGGTGGGGCTGGAAGGGTCGTAAGTCTTACTGGCCAAGGAGTGGGGTCATGGTCTAATGAGAAGGGCTGAAGGCTGGGGAGGGGCTAGCAAAGTTGGAGACTGAGGGAGCCAGAATCTCTGAAGCCTAGAATGTCTCTGGTGTAAAGATGAACACAGCCAGGATCTTGTGGGTACCATAGGGGTAGTTTTGACTAGATTAGGAAGTATGACATCTGCAAGGCCTGGGTGTGGGTACTGGGGGAGGATGGACCCCCACAAAATTAGCCTTTAAGTCAATGAACAGTAACACTGGTCTTGATGATAAGATCTGACTTGGGAAGCCCTAGCACAGCCTTCCTTTTCTGAAAGTATCATTTCATCAAGGTTTGGCAAGCATGGAGGAAGGGAGATTACTTAAAGACAGCAAGGTTGACAAGGAGTGAGGGGACTCCAGGGGCATCATGGCTACCCTTGGAGTTGAAACCTGTTACAGGCCCACATTGGGCAAACTTGGTTGGGAACCTACCTGAAGATTAAGTTAGGGCATCCCATCTGAATTAGATACAGATCAGTATCAACTCTTTCTCTAGTCCTTGCTGCTTATCCATGTGGGCACATGATATTACATGGGGACCCTGAGCAGATCAAAAGTAATTACGTGGCTCTGGGTGCAAGGGTGGAGGGGACAGGGGCTCAGGTGGTGTTCTCCTTGATCCTTCTGGTCAAGGCAAAGGGCCTGGGCAGGAGCAGATGCATCCTGCAGATCAGTGCCATGGCAGTGCAGATGGAGTTGCCAGAGTGGTTTGGGTTCTTTAACTATGGGATGTTGTTCCCAGAAGAAGGATTTTTAGGAAGAGATAGCATCCACCTGCAAAAGAGAGGGAATAGCATCTTAGTAGATGGGCTTGCTAACTTAATGAGGAGGGCTTTAAACTTGGTTCACCATGGGATGGAGAACAAAGTCCTGAGGTAAGTGGGTGATTTGCAACAAACAAGAGGGGGCAACAGAGGAGGCTTTCAATTTTTTTTTTTTTTAAGTAGGGCAATCTGCTAGTTGTCTTAGTTGGCTGTACTTGAATGCATGGAACCTGGAAACATGCAGGAAGGATTGGTACTGGAACTATGATGTGATTGGTATACTAGAGTCTTGGTGGCATAGCTTGCATTACTGGAGTACTGTCATGGATAGGTATAAATTGTTCAGGAAGGAGAGGCTGGGTTGAAGAGGAGTTGCTGTTATAGGTATAGCCTGAAACTGGAGAAAGCCAATTGAAAGTTTCTGGGTTCAAGTCAGAGGGGAGACTAAAAAGGTTATGTTGTGGTGGGTGTCTGCTATAGGAGAGAGGTGGATGAGGCTTTCTTGAACAGCTAGTGGAAATTTCCACATCACCAGAGTTCTCATTAGCCACCCTGACATCTTCTGGGAGAGCAGTACTGAAGTGCAAAGGCAATCCAGGAAGTTTTTGGAGCATGTTGGGAACAACTTCCTGGTGAAAGTGCTGGAGAGAGCAACCAGAGGACATGATTTTCTTGTGTATAGGTTTCATAGACATTAGGGCTGGAAGGGACCTCGAGAGATCAGTGAGTCCAGCCCCGTGGCCCAAGGGCAGGAAGTCATCTAGGATCAAAGGATCCCAGCAAGATAAGCATCCAAATGCTTCTTAAAGGAGTCCACAGTAGGTACCTGCACCACCTCTGGAGACAGCTTATTCTAGGCCTTGGGGGCTTGGACAGTAAAGAAGTTTTTCCTTATGTGCAGCCTAAAAGGGGTTTGGAGGAGTTTGTGACCATTGGTTCTTGTCATCCCTTGGGGTGCTTTGGTGAACAGGCATTCCCACAAATCCTGATGCATACCCCTGATGTACTTATAGGCTGCCACCACATCACCCCTGAGCCTGCACATTTCCAGGCTGAAAAGTCCCATCGCTCTGAGTCTGTCTTCATAAGGCCTATTATCCTGTCCTCTAATAATGCATGTGGCTCTCCTCTGGACTCTTTCAAGCTTCTTCACATCCTTCCTGAATTGTGGAGCCCAGAATAAGATGCAGTACTCTATCTGCCATCTCACCAAGGCCAAATACCATGGGAGGATGACATCCTGAGATTTACTTGAGAAGCATCTGTGTATGCAAGCCAGAGTTTGGTTTGTTTTACCAGCTGTGACATTGCATTGGTGGCTCATGTTCATCTTGTGGTCAATCGTGACCCCTAAGTCTCTTTCGGCCTAGGTGCTAGTGAATGTAGCTCATGCTGCGGTTATTTCCCCCAAGGTAGCGTACCTTACATTTGTCAGTGTTGAATGTCATCAGGTTTGTATATGCCCAATTTTTCAGCCTATTCAAGTCAGGCTGGATCACCAGCCTGTCCTTAGATGTGGAAGCTCTAACCCAAAGTTTTTTGTCATTGGCAACTTTGGCCAATCCACTTCTGACACCAGTATCCATTTTGTTGATAAAGACATTAAAGAAAACAGGTCTAAGGGTGGAGCCTTGGGAGACACCACTTGTCATGGAGTGCCATGATGATTCACTTCCATTGACTCTTCCACCACTCTCTCAGTGTTATGATGCTCACAAATGGAAGAATTGGTGGGAATGTACAAATGGATGACAACTTGGGCAGCAGTGACCATGAGATGATTAAGTTCAGGATCCTGAGGAAAGGAAAGAAAGAGAGCAGCAGAGTAAGGATCCTGGATTTCAGTAAAGCAGGCTTCAACTCACTCAGGATGGACATGATGCCCTGGGAGGCAGGTCTGAGGAGGAAAGGGGTCCAGGAGAGCCAGGAGAGAAGGGTTCTTACTAAGGGTACTTATTAAGGGTTCAAGAAAGCACCATCCAATGAACACAAAAACTAGCAAGTATGGCAGAAGACCAACTTGTCTTAGCAGGGAACTTGTCACTGAGCTAAAATACAAAAAGGAAGCTTACAAGAAGTGGAAACTTGGACAAACCAGTAAGGAGAAGTATAAAAGTATTGCTCAGGCTTTCAAGGATGAAATCAGGAAGGCCAAAGTACAATCGGAGTTGCAGCTAGCAAGGGAAGTGAAGGGTAACAAGAAGAGTTTCTACAAGTATGTCAGCAACAAGAGGAAGGTCAGGGAAAGTGTGGGTTTTGACAAGAGTTCTATATCATAATTCTTTGATTTTGTCCCACTTTGGATGCCAATCCCTGTCTCCATGCCAATGCTGGTAATCATCTGATTTATGGAGTCATGCTAACAAGCCACAAAGACGTTCCACATTTTTTATGGAATAACTTTGTGGCTGATTTGCCACAGTATGATGCCAGAAATTGGCTGAATATATAGTACTGTTAATAATTATAACTGTAACAAAGCCCAGGACTCTCAGAAGTAGCTCCCCAAACATATTCTTCCTAAATGAGGAGGAAATAAAAGATAATTCTGTGGAGACACCAGAGATATTAAAATGCAGTTCTAGTTTGAGGGGCATTATTTATGTAATTACTTTAATAGTTATTGCAGCATTATATTTTATTTTACTGACTTGTAGCTCAAAAGTGCTCTTCTAATCTGTGTTTGTTTTTTTAAGGTTTTTGTTTCCCAACTGGCTTCTGAAAAAAATCTGGAATCTGAAAGTCAAGGCAAATTCTGTCTATGGCATATATCAACAGAATCACTGAATGCTTCTAAGGCAAATTGTGTCCACAAAGGTACCCATGCAACCTCAATGAAGGTGTGGTCTTCTGCACTTGACAGTAACTCATTACTAGTTTTCAGGAATCTTTAGTGCAGGAATATAAGTTATTACCTGGGAATCCAAACTGAAAATAACTGATGATTAGAAAATGTATCCTTTTCATAACTAATGAGCAAATTTGATTTTGAAATGTGTCTGACAGCATAAATGCATAACTATGCATTTACTGAACATAACTACAGCTCCTGAAACTATAGTTTCATTTTGTTTTGTGGATGAGGAAATGTGAGCACAGAGGGTAATTAAGTGACTTTGGCTCAAGTCAGTGCTGTCAATTGTTAAAGACATCAGAATTATAGTCATGCATTTTCTTTGCTTAAACCACTTCATCTTTCATGTCTAAAGAAATCATGTGTTCACAAGTTCAGTTTTCTCTGACTGTGTAGATAGTTCAGCTTTGCTCAACAAATGGCTGCATTCCCCTTACTGCAGTTCTTGATCCCCCAATGGTGGGTAGATATAAGACAAACTGAATAAAATAGCACCAGCCATTGTAGATTATACCTGTAAATTCTAATATAATAAAAGCCGTGGCACTTCTGTCTGTGTCTGTCTGTCGGTAATGCTCTGGGGCAACTGTGCATGCACCGCAGACAGGTGAGGTGGAGGTGGTGGGGACCACGGTGTGTTTCACCATGCGGTGGGGAGGGGAGGGGAGACAAGGGGCGTGACTTGAGGCCCTGTGCTGGGGCATGGTGCATGACCATGTAGGGGTGTTGCATGTAGGGAGGCATACTGTGCAACCACAGGTGCTGAAGGAAGCAGCCATGAGGTGCATGGG
This sequence comes from Crocodylus porosus, assembly GCF_001723895.1. NCBI lineage: Eukaryota > Metazoa > Chordata > Crocodylia > Crocodylidae > Crocodylus > Crocodylus porosus. The sequence goes on from NW_017728918.1 coordinate 39,139,850, forward strand.
CAGGACCCACTGCCTACAGGATGTGGTTGCAGGGTGGGGAGCATCCTCTGCACCCGCTCCCTGCGTGGCACCCTGTGGCCATGCTCCCACCAATGGGGTGCTACTATCAGCTGTGGCAGGAATGGGCAGGGAGGTGGGGCTCAGCTGCAGGGTGCCATCCAGGGAGAAGGTGTGGGGGATACACAGGGAAGGAAATGGGGGCCATAGAAGCCCACCACCACTGCCAGAAGGGTCAGGGAGGGCTGGAGCTGCGGCTGTGACCAGTGGGGCCGGGCTGCACTCCAGTCAGGCCAGGGTTTGGAGCCAGGGGTGCCTGGAGTTTCCTCCAGGGCTGAGGGTAGGTGGCTCCCACCACTGCACACACCAGGGGAATCTGGGAGAGCAGGGCCCATGCCACCCCCGGGCTCCCCAGAACCATGCTCTTGCACGATCCATCAGGCTCTGATGGCCCCATGATCTAGCCTGGCGAAGGCCCCATCACAGTGAATACAGCTCTGGCTGAGGCAATCCATGGGACACTTGGAGCCTGGAGGCTTCTCCAGAGGTGGTGCCGGGGAGCCCAGGGGAGCATGTGGCCCGACGGATTGCAGCGTTGGGGAGGGGAACTGAGCAATCAGGTTCAGTTCCCTTCCCCAGCTTGATCTACCTGGGGAAGCAAACTGAGCCTGATCACACAGCCCCTGCAGCCCTCCCACGGTTGTGGCCCCAGATCTGCCTGGTGGATGAGAGAAGCTAAGTGCTGCTGCCTGGGACCGGTGGTATGCTGGCATTGGCAGGTCGGAGGCCCATAACCCCAGGACTGGCACAGCCCCTGCAGCCCTCCCGGGGTTGCGGAAGCCTGATCTGCCTGCCGGATGAGGGAGGCTGTTTCAAGCTTCCCCATTATAGTCTATGGGTGACACTTGAAACAGCATCAACACAGCATCACCATTTCGAGGAAATGAAACAGAACAGCAGTTTTGAACCAAAATGAAATTTGAAATGAAATCCTGTTCCATCGAAACATCGAAATGGAATGCTGCCGTTTTACACCGCCCTAGTAGATAACATGTCCTACGTATAATGTACAAGTGGTCTTATGTTTGGCTTTTACTTTTACAGGACCTGAGAGGAATTGTAACAAATCATGCTCTTCTGCTTCATTTTCCTTTAGTAACATCACTGTTTTCCCCTTCCATGAAGTATTTCATTTCTAAATTCATACACAAAGGGAGTAGAAAGCTCTTTGTTTGCCATTTGCGAAGTATTGTTTTGTACCTTTGGGATGCAAATCTAGAGCTGCTTGTTTTTGTTTTTTAATCAAAGAATATTAAGCAATTCAAAGCAGTGTAACCTGGAAGTACATGTGACTGTGAGTGGAAGGGAAAGGCCCCCAGGAATTAAGCCTCTGTGCAAATTGGGATCCCCACACAGTAGTATACATAGGTGGAACAGTTCCAAAACCTCAACCATTAATGATGATTTGTTCAGCTCATCACTAGCTCTAGATTCAAAGAGCCATCTGTAAACAGTTGATCTGACAGAAAAGTCACATCAGATGCCAGTGCAATCCATTTTTGTAGTTAGCCTGGAGGAGAAATCCAGAAGTAAGAGAATACTATTCAAGTTTACCTGTTTCTTTGCCTTCAGTTCTCTATGTTGCTGGGCCCTGGGGTACTAAATCAGCTCCTGGATTCCAGCTGGTATAATCTAGAACAAGTCAGAGACCCAAGTCAAGGGTTCAATTTGCACAAGGGGCTAGATTAAATAAAGGGATTAGAACATTTACCAGGGGTTCAGAAAAAATGAGGTGCCTAAATAGAAAGAAATTGATACCAAAAAATAAAAAAAATCACCAACTAATCATGGAGAAAGATCAGCAAAGAATGCACAGAATTCTGTTTCAGTCTGTGATTCTGAAGGACATTTCTCTAGCTGTCTACCTTGTCAGTTTTGGGCCTGGCTGTATGTTCTGAGTGTGTTAGCATGCACAGTGGTAGATATAGTGCCAGGGAGCCTTGCAACCTACTCTCTTGGCAGTTGATTTTCTGCGCTGGGACCAGGGTCATTCTAGTCTGGGTGTCAACTCTGCCCCTATATCAATGCTGACAATCATTGCATGCCATCATATAAATGAACTACAAAGATGTTCCACATTTTTGTGGAATAATTTGGTGGCTGGTTTGCTACTCTAGTTTCATAAATTGGCTGAACCTGTAGGACTTATAATGTGTACTGGAATGTTTCCCTAGGCCTCAGAAGTAGTTCCCCAAATGAATCATTCTCCCTGCATAAGGAAGAAATGTTATGTTCTTATTTTGTGGAGACAATGGAGGTATCAAAATGCAGTTCTAGTTTACAGGAGAAGTTTTTATGGTTATTGTGGCTTAGTGACCTCTGGCTCAAAAGTTGCTTTTTACTGCAACCATAGACCCAGGAAACTAGAGGCCCATGTTCTAGGAATTGCTTATGCAAAGGTGCTCTGAACAGGCGCTCTATTCTGACCACCACACCACAGGTCAGGCTCTATTCAGTCTCTTCCTTCCCCTTTGAGCACTCTAATTTTTAAAGTTAAGCCAGTGCTTCTTACCTTAAATAGTCATTAGGTAAACAGCAGTATGGTGGGAAGTTACTACTCCATCGGGAGCTAGGTTTCAGGCTTCAATGCAGGGCCTGCACCTTTCTAGGGCAGGAGAATTTTCACTTAAGCGCGCATCCTCGGACTTGCTCACTTCTTTTTGCCCCATGTATCTCCTGCTTTTGGCTGCCCCCAAGGCAGCTTCAAAAGGAGGGCTGGGAAAGGGCCTGGATAATGCTCAACCTGTGACATGATGGTTAGAGTACTGTGTGTGAAAATCAGAGACAGGTTCAAATATGCTAGCGGGAGGGCTTTAAACATTCATCACCTCCTTTTTCACAGCATCAATATTTAATTCCCTTTTACTTCATTTCATTCAATTTCCTACTGCTTCCTTCACTGACCCAGATTGCAATTTTAAGCAAAGTTGTCCCCGTTCTTGACTATGGTATCATAGATTTTGGCCTTTCTTAACTTTTCTTAAAGAACCTTTAATATTGTTCTACACTTTCCCACTCAATCAATTTCAATTATATTTTTCAGCTTATGGGAAGTAACTCCTTTGAAACACCCCCAAAGGGTCATAAGTACTTCCATCCAGACTGTAGAGTCTCAAAATCCCCTCCACATTGCTGTAGGCATATACATATCTGCTGCAGGCATGTACAAAGTCCACTCAGGGACTCGGTTACTCAGGAATGAAGTGGCAGAGATTTTCAAGCCAGGTATTCTCCTGTCTAGCTTGCCTGTGAGGAAGAGGTAACGATGGTCTGTGAGATTCAGATTCCAGGCCATGTCTTCTGCCTCCTTCAGAGCAAAGTTTGAGCCTAGATCACCTCAATCCTGGCTGAACTTTGGCCCCACTGTTCTACTTGGCATTTCGTTCTGGCTAACCTAGACTTCACTTGCTGATTTTTATGAATCGCATTCTTAGGCACTAGCTGCTTCTGCACGCTCCGTCGGGAGAGTGGATGTTTAATTTGGTGCCGTTGATTCCACTAAGCTTCAGGGCTTTTATGAGTTAGATGCTGCAAAACTGAGCTTAAGTCCCTTTTGTGGAATTATATTCAAGTTGACATGAATATTATAGGTTAGACTGTCCTGTTATTGAAAATAATCAGGTCATGATCACCAGTTGCTAGGCAACCACCAACTTTCAGTCCAGTGGTTAATGCTTTATTATCTGCTGTAACAAAGTCCAAAGCAGAATTGTTTTGTACTTTTTAGTTAGAAAATTATCATTTAAAGCTTTCATAAAAGCTAATGTTGTTTCACTACTGAGTGAATGACACAAAATAAAGTCTCTTCACCCCAGTAGCAAGACAATTTTTCTCTCACATTAAATAGACAGGTGCGTAAGAGACAGCGAATACTCTTCTCTGGTTTGATTCAATGCTCTGTAGCAATGTCCATCTCCAAGTCCTTCTTGGGGCTTGTTAGCACATTGATCTGTATACATTCCAATTCCACATGCACTGTGAGTTATCGGTAGCTCTAAAACAGGTAATGATGTCTTAATGTAGCTTACTGGAGGCTGAAATTAAACATACTTTTCAAAATGCATTTTCCTGTTGACCAGGTAACATTTAACATCAGACCTTCCCTCCTGATAGTATCTGTAAGGTTACTGCAGTGGTGGCAGATGCCAACCATCAGAAAAAAAATGTATATTGTCATTGTTCCTTGGTCCTACTGGCTTTGTATTCTTGATAAAGAATGCTTTTTTTTTTTTTTTCCAGAAACAGTGTTTGGAACTGAAATTAAATCATTTTACAAGGTTAAATATAATCATGAAAGCACCAATTCTTCAAATGCTGACATTGTAAATTAGAAAATGTGAAAAGGAATAGAGTTTATCTTTGACTTTCTAACCTAAAGACTTGGAATAAAGGGTAGAAATCATGAATAACCATGAGCCAGTGTTTTGGTATCTCTGGCAACATCTTTGGCCATTATAACTAATTTCAGTGTCACAGGGAAAGTCTGCCGGGGAACTTATTAAGAAGTAGCATAGACAATTTAACCACCAGCTATCAGTAGAATAATCTCACAATCTAAAGGGTAGACTGTGAGGATAAGAAACAAATAAATAGACACAGGTGCCATTTTTTCTTTGAAAGCAATCCAAGTCGTTTCCTTGCACCAGTTCCCAAAAGACAAAGATTCAGTGTACTTACAAACATGGTTCTTTTTAATAGGGTATTCTGGCCCATATGATACATCCTTTTAGTAAATACAGAATAAACTTAAAGAATGGGGAATTTGGTTATGATCTTATATCCTGATTATGAAAACTCTCAGATTGGTGGTTAACTTTATGTGTATGAAATAAAAAAACCACTACTTCCAGGCTTATGTTAAACACCTAACCTATATATGCAAAGGGATTAGTCCACCTGTCTGTGTGTCTGTCTGTCCCTAATGCTCTTTAAGCCCAGTGCAGTGGAGGGCAAAGGGAGGGGTCAGATGAGGAAACGTGAGAGCCAGGCCCCTGGCTACTGTGAGGCTTCAGTGAGCTCTGGTTTTATTGAAAATTCATCTGTCGTTCTTGACAGGCAATTTGCCAGTGTATATATATATTGGTTTGCAGGTTTGGGACCTTAAAAGGTAAAGATGGAAAATACCTTCTAGTTTCCTGAGTCCACCACATTATAGATAAGAGGCAATTTCCTGATGAAGCAAGTGGAGGGAGGGAAGCAAATGAAATAGTTTTCAAAAGCACTCAAATCCGGTTTTTGAGCATTTAACAGTGAAGTTACATATTACGCTTAGACTGTCCATCGAATGTTATGCAGTGCTGAAGTTAGCATGTGTTGGTAACAGTCTCACCCTAAGGGTTAATACCGTTTCATGCCTGCCCAGGTCTGACTTGCCACTGGAGGGCTGGTGAGACAAGACATTGTAAGGAGCCAGAACACCTACAGTATCCATGCTGGGGAGAGGGGAGAAGGCTGAGCACAGTGCATCTCGGGATGCTGTTGGGAGATCGCTCATTTTATCTCCATGGAGCAGACTGAAGTTACACTAATGCAAGCTAGGTAGACTGGCCCAGAGTTAATCTTCGATTGATGTGGAATACCTTTGAGACACTCAGAAGGTATGTAGTGAGTTAATATGTGAACACTCATATTTTAAGTGTCTTAGTATGATCTAAGTGTAACACGACCGTCACCCTAAGTCACATTTGGAAATAGGACTTGGTCCCCACTTACAAACTTAAGTGCTCTCAATGGGCCCTAAATACCATCACAAAATTTGTTCTTAAGTCACTTACATGTTTTTGAAGTTTTTACCCAATATCTGATGTTAAAACTGATAAAAGTTTGATCTTATTAAAAATGCCAAGAAACATCTACGTGGTAACCTATCAAAAAAGAAAACACAGAACATAGCTGAAAAAGAATAAAAGAAACATGATAAAAATAGGTCACACAGAAAATGGAAATCTAAAATTAAATATTTAATTAGAACTTTGATTTTGCTTTCAAGGTAGGTGGCATTGCACAGGCTATATTACAATGTTTTATAATATTTATTTATTTTTTTGCCAAAAAGAATACTGTTTTAACAGGCCACTTTAATATTAATACATGTGTAATAGGATCAGAACTGAAAATCAGCTGGAGATGGTACATTGTACATTATTGGGAAATTACAATTTTTTCTTTTGTATTGTAAAAACATTTATTTTTAACAATTTACCTACATTAATCAAAAAGTACAGCATATTTAATAATTTTACAAATTCTTCATAAAAAATATATCTCTGTACAAAAAGTTCTTTTGCACCTACTTCATGTCACAGCAGCATGTAGTGAAATGGCAGAATGGAATACTGGGAATGAAAATTAGATTGATTTGATCATAATGCCAGTGGTCTTCCCCAATCTCCCCAGTCCCCCTCCCCTCCTCCCCCCTCCCCTTTTTAATAACAGCTTTTCTTTGTTTACAAAATATTTTACACAAGAAAAAAAATTATTGCAGCGAGCCTGGAGAAAGGCAAGATGTGTGATACAAGCAGCAGTTTTAAACAGCTTTGAAGCACATATCCTGTTTAAAAAAAAAATATAGCATGTATTCTTTCCCCATCATAATGGGTCTGGTCAACAATGAGAAAGTGTCTTCTGCAAACATCTCAGAAAGTAAATTTCCTGGCTGCCATTACCTGACCGCTGTACAACATTTTAAGAGACTTGTTTTGATGAAGCACCACATACAAGTCTGTGCACACAGAGCCCTCCATAATGTAATAGCAGGAGTCTAACCTGAGCAGGGCAATGCAAATCTAATAGAGAAGGAGGGACCATTGAGCAATAGGCACAGAATTGAAAATGTAAGGAGATCTTTCTTTCTATTGAGGCCTAATCCTGCCATTCCTAGACAGGAAACACTCCCAGTTAGTATCACAGGATATTTTGGCTGCTTTAGATCATCATACTGAGACATAGCAGAATGCAATACTGGACAGAGAAACCTGAGCTAGTTTGGAAGGAGCTAACTCAAGTCCAGGGCACAGCTATTGCAGCACTCAGTACAAACTAACATACCTTGCTACTTAGCAAAGCTTTACATACCCCAGAGAAATGATCTACTCTAGAACATTTTCTCAGTAATGTAGTCCTTACACATCTTTCATAAATAACCAGCTAAAAGAAGGGGTTGCAAGATTAGGCCATGCAAGCAACATGTGACAACCAGCAAATTAATTTATTTTGATCTTTTTCTCTTTTCTGTTTTGAACTTCTTTCCCAATACTCCTCAGTGTTCATTCATGGACAGATATCGACAAGCTCGCTGAAAAGGTAGAATTAGACAGCTTCTATAAAGACTACTTAGTTAGCATTTTGCACTTGTTTTGAATGACTAAAATCTGAGATTTTTCCCTGTCTTTGGTATCACAAATGGAATCCCAAAGTTGCTAACACAATTTTTTAAAAAGATAATTTGAGGATCAGCAATCCATCTCTATGACCTCAATTTAGTTACCACTGTCCTCCCTGACCAAGTGTGGTAAGAGAGCCTCCCTTAACAAAGAAACATCCTGTACAGTGGGGGCAGGAATGGGAGGAAATGCAGACTGATTCTGACCTGATCGTTTCATTTTTACTTTCTTTCAGAAAAATGTGTAGCGCTCTAGGGTATAACAGAGAAATATAAATTAATATGCAATAAACAAAACTACCACCAAAAAATGAAACTATTAAAAATAATTATTAAATACCATATTTATTAAACACCATTTTTTCTTCAGGTGAAAAAGATAACAGCTGGAGGCTCTAAGTTACTTTATAGTATTGCTGATATTTTACATGTAAAAGATGTCAAATCTTCTAAGCTGATTAAGGTTTATCTTTTAAATTATTTTCCTATTCTGTTTCATTAGCCAAAAATGCTTTCTTTCTTTCTTAATATTTGTCCATGTTATGTTTAATAGTCACATTCTCCTCACATCAAATTAAAAGATATTGTTTGAAAATACTTCAATATAATAGAAAAGACATTAAAAAGTTTGGATTTGAAAGTTAAACAAGATATTAGCTTGGTTTTAGAACTGATGTACAAAACAACTCCCTCAGTTTCTATGCTCACACATTTAACTGAAAGCAAGTTATATTGCATTGTTTTCTGCAATTTGCAATTTTAAAGGATTATTTGAATCAATCTACCCATTCATATCTTTTTATCCCATATTTGTTTTTTAAAAATTACCAAAAGCTCCAAACTAATGTTAGTTGCATTGCTGCCAAAATACATACTTAAAAATCTCAAATTTTCACTGTCAAACTGTGTGAGTACAAAACAGCATTATGCAATGTGTTAAAATGGAACCCCCAAAAATCTAAAAACCAAACAACCAATTAAAAAACCCCCAAAAAGAAAAACAAAGCATATTCCTTTTGTTCAGTGTAGAAACTTAATGGTAGCTTGTTATGAACAATTTGCATTGGGTATAATTTGCATGCTACTGTAATGTGTTTTAGTTCAATGTAACATTAAAAATGATGTCATATAACTGGAGACAAATGGAAAAAAATGCAAAAGGGAAGACTGTATTGTGAGCAGAGGCTCACAGGCTTTATGAGCTATCTAAAATAAATTACTATTCACATTTGTACATGGCAAGCAGCAGTAGCTGCTAACCCCCCTGCTGTTTAATAGTATGATGCCAACAATAATGATTGATGACTGATTTCAGAAGAAACAATAGTGGAAATGAAAATGTCTTAGAAATGGGCTCTTGTTCTGGCTGGAAGTCTCCAATGGTTTGTACTGATGTCTAAGGAGAAATTTAGACAAATGAAATTAAACAAAACATGTATTTTTTTCCTATCACACAAGATTTCAAACTTGTGCTAAGTATGGGGTCTTATTCTAACACACCAGGTAAACTTAAGGAATGTTTTGCTCTGAAAAGAGTGAGTGAATGTTTATATACAATGGATAGTGTGTATAAACCCTGTATATTTTTACCAATATCATACTCAGTCATCCATGACACTCTAGTGCAAAAAATTGTGCATTAATGTTTTGCTATACAACAGCTGACTGGGAATTTGCAAACTGCCCTATTAATGAACATCTGAGATATACTGCAGGTTGCTTTAATTTCAACACGATTTCAATGGTAAAGCATTTGTAGGTGTTTGCAACCTTGAGGAAGGTTGTCTTCTCCTTCAAGAAAGCTTTTTCTTCATAATATTCCTGTTCTTGGGGATACTCTGTGGTATTTGTCACAGTACCTAAAGGATTTCTCCAAGTGCCCAGAAGATTGCATTGAAAGGCATCCAGCCACATACAAATATGAAAGTCTGAGGCATTAAATATGACAAATTGGCATGATTGGCAGTCTTCCTTAAAGTGTGCCTTGATTTGAAGCAGATGCAGCCAGGCATTTTAATCCACCTTTAAGATGAAAAAAAATATATATATTCTTTGTCTGATCCCCAGAAGACTGACATGTTTTACCAGAAAATTTAGCTGCATGTATGCCGGCAGAAGATGTTAAAGATTACAGCAGCAAAGCCAAGAGAAGAAGGGAAACTGGTATATGGCACCAAAGGAATTACTGCTTGTCCATCAGAGGTATGGCTATGAATCAGTCAGATTGGGCACTGAAGGCTATACCACTGTACAAACTGTGTTCAGAGTCGTGTCAAACCTCACAGCCTTTGCCTCTGTGGGTTTTAAGTTTGTGTCATACATGGGATTTTCAAATGAAGCCTGTCCATTGCTATTTTCATGTCCAGCATACCCATTGAACTGTACTTTTGGTCTTGTTCTACAAAAGGAGAAGAAAATATTATCAGCAATGATTAAAAATAAAAGTTTAGAACTACTGCATTTTTTAAAATAATTACTGTATAGGATCCATACATGCAATACAAGAGTGTTATCCTGCCCTAATAAACTTGTGGAGGGGGGCTAACAACTATGGGAGCTACATATAAGAAGTGATAAGGAGAATATAAATTTCTATGGGGTAAGCTGACACTACACAGAACAGAAACAATGGAGCCAAGCATAGGTATGCATTTTGTCTAGCAAAGTCTGTCAAAAACATGACAACTGTATTGTCTGTTGTAAGTGCCAAAAAAGGCAGGCAAAATAGAAACAAAGGTTGGATGGAAAAAGTAATAAAAATCATCCTTAAAAGTGGTCTTAATATTTTTATGGGCATTTTCATTTAAGGACTTGACCAGCAATACACCTGTCATCAGGTAAAGTTAAGTAAATTAACTTAACTTCTTATTCTGCAGAATTTAAGCACTTCAGTCAAATGAATACTACCTTCAGTTAAATGCACACTGTATGCAAATTGTTTTATAGTTATTTTGACACTTCTAAATGGTTGATTTTAGATTCAGAATCATAGCAGCCTGTTTGACCAATGTTGGTTTCTTTTCTTTTCTTTCTTTGCTCTGCTTTCATGTTGACTTTACAGGTGGTTTTAACCTTTTCTTCATCATAATTGTATATGGGATTTACAGTCATACTCCAATGTTATTTGGGGTGGTACACTTTTATTTAGGGTAATACGAGGTAATTATTTAGTGGAAGCAGATGGAAAGATGGAAGCAGATGGAAAGATGGAGGAGATTAATTTTAAGTCATTGGATAAATGTGCTCAGACTTGAGCACTTAACAGTACATTTAGCTACCTAAATAACTGGTCTGATTTGCAGCGCAAGTGGAAACTTACAGCTCCCATTGACCGAAATTTTTCTGGTTAAAAAAAAAATCTTTGGTTCCTAAATAAGTATTTGAGTGTTAAAATTTAGATAACTAACTAGATTGACCAATACTCAGAGAAACTATGAAACTGGAGCAGTGAATAGCAGATTTTGTTTTCAAGAACCAACTCTTCATTGTGGCTACCATTTTACTTTCCTTCTACTTTCATTTAATTTACAAACTGTAATGGTAAATATTATAAATGTATTCAGAAATAAATGTATCTACTTTAATTAAAAACTTATTAAAATATTACACAACACCAAAACCAAAGAAATTGCAGTCTACCTGCTATCCAACAGAAATAACTTACTTAACACTGTATTTGCCCTTCTCAACAACTGTGATGTATTTAAACAAATGGGTAACCAAGAGCAGGAAATTATTTAGGAAATTATTTACTTATTAGCAGCAAACGGAGGATAGTATACCCAGATTCATTTGGTTTTGAAGTTCTGAATTAAGAGAACCCTGTAGGTCCTGATTGTAACATAGGAAGCATTCTCTTGACACAGGCAGACGAGAAAGCAGCCATTAATCTGTCATTTTATAAGCTCTGGGTAAGAGAATACCAGGGCTGGCGAGGATATAGGCTTGGGCATGATGGGGTTGGGATGGGGATCACATTTCATTACAGAGATTCTGGGATTTACTGTATCCCTAAGGGCACCTCCGGTAGGTTTCATAACTTAAGCAGACTCCCAGGGCTATCTAAGGATACATTAGGTGTCTCACAAGTTTCAGTAGAACTGGCAGGGTGAAAAAGTCACTTAAAGTGACCTTTCCTTTTCTTCCTCACCTCCTTAGGGCTTTGATTTCTATGTTGTATGAGGTTCTGCACAAAATTTCATCCCGAGCCTTTCTAGAATGGAGAATAGTAATCAGTGTCAATTGATACAGTTAATATTGTGTTTTCATATGGGCCTGTGCTCTAATAATCAATTTCCTGATTCTGGACACGATCTTAAATATGACACTGATAATCTATCTGAAACATCTTGTTTTACTGGAATAGTATACTGACAAAATACAGAAAAGAAAAAATAGTCATTCCAACTTTACCATATTTACCCAAATCCAAGATAACTTTCAATGTGAGATTCCAATAATTAGAATGTAAGACCCCCAACTATTAGATTAGACACATGAAAAAATAATTAATTAAAAAATATATAATTTTTCATGCTTAAAATCTAATTATCTGGGAGTCATCTTAAGTTCACCCCCAACACCACCACTGCAGCAGGGAAGCAGTGGTAAGGGGGCAGGTGGCAGGAGGGCAAGCAGCAAGGGAATCAAGGTTTTACCCCTTGCCCCCTGAATCTGTCCCCACCACCACTTGCTGCGTGCTTCCCTGGTGCCTGCATACCCTGGCACCTCCCCTCTGGAACGAGCCTCCTGCCATTTGCCCACCCTCCTACCTGCCACCCATGCCTGCACCCACTGGCACCTGCCCCCTTCCCCTCCCCGCCTACTGTTAAGATCCACATAATCCTTTTTTAGAAGGGGAAAAAAAAGTGATCCTTTAAGTTGAAAACGTACCTCCCCCACAATGCTGCCACCTCTGCCACTGCTGGCTACCCCTTCTCCTCTACTACCTCTGTACCCCACATCTCCTTTCCCCTTCCACCACCACTTAAAGTCTGGCCCCAGCTCTAGCTCCAAGCCAACTCTGGCCAGGGACACAGAGGCACATGGTCGCTCCTGTCATGCCTGGTCATGAAGCACTGGCACTGATGGCAGCAACTCTGACCTTGTTTCCGGAGCTGCAGCCTGAGCTGGTACTGATGCAACCATTTCTATGTGGCTTGGCAGGGCCAGAGAAACCACATGTTCCATGTTTCAGCCTGGAGCTAGGCTAGGGCTGGGGCTGGGGCTGAGGCCAGGGCCAGAGTTGGAGCTGGCAGTAATGATGGGTGGGGAGGATAGGCATTGTGTGGGGAGGATTGGAGACATGGCAGTAGAGGGCAGGTAAGTGATGGGGTGGCAGAGGTACCAGTTCCAACTCCATCTCTGATCCTGACTCTGAGCCCAGGACAGGACCAGCGTCAGAGCCACAGCAGCTGCTTGTGTCTTGACTCCCATGTCCCCTGGCCTGTACTTGAATCAAAGACAAGGGGTTTTCCCTCCATGCTTAATGGAGGAAAAAAATCTCATCTTGGATCTGAGTAAATGTGGCGAGTTAAGGAGTAACGTCCCCTTATATAAATCACTAGGTTTTTAATGTTTGATAAAAGTATCAGAGCAGCAAGGTTGTAGCAAACACTACCATAAACAAAATAAATACAAATGTTCTTCTGAAGACCATTTTTAAACTTTATCATTTTTAATTAGAATAAAACAATCTTCAATTATTTAGTGTCAAGGATCATATAACATGCAATAAACCTTCATTAAAATAAACATCGTTCAGGTTGTACATCTAGTACAGTTCTGTTGATTTTGATTTTCTAACAGTAGACTTAGTTGGGCATCTTATGCCTTCAATATTCCATGCTCTGACATGACCTAAACTCTTGTGGCTCCTTGCTGCTATATAACATTTTCCCCCATGCTGGTACTGGGCACATTTAGAAATGAAGAGTAGGTTGGACAGCATAATCTCTCCCTGTAACAGATTCTTGACCAGAGATCAAAGGGATTTTCTGAAATATTTTTTCGCAGTCAAGGGCACTTGTTATTTGCCAAAATATACAGCACGTTAACTGGAGTTCATCGGACTAAACCCCTCATCACTTTCTTTTTGCCATACCATGTAATGATAAGGTAGGTGGATAGCCAAGTTATAAAATTAGGGAATAGGCCCATGCTGTACAGTATTTTAACTTTCATTCTTGATATCAAAAAGTACCATGATGAGATGAAGGACCAAAGAGCCCACAAGAGTATGGCTAGAACAACTTTTTGTTTTCATTAAAAGGCCATTTTTAAAATTAAAAATAAAACAGGTGAAAGCCATAAGGCATTACAGCTGGTCACAAAAAAAATATTTATTCTATCTGAGAAAGTTCTAGTCCAACACCATTTCCTGGTAGGAGCAAAATGTTAGTGCATATACAGATGCAGGTTTCTCCACTACATTTCTGACAACTCAAGGGATTTATTCAGACATTATGTACCAAATTTGCATAATTTACATATAAGATGAGGCTATTCCAATTACAGAAGTGTTTTCTATAAGCTTACTCAGCATGTACTGTAAGTAGTTGCATTACAGGCTGTTGCCTCATGGGATTTATAGATTTTCTAACGTTTATAATTAATACTATTACTTTGAAGTAAACAATATATATTATATTTAATAAAACTAAAATTATAGGATAAAATTATCTGCCTTAAGATTTTAATCTGATTCAACCTAACAAACCAAGAAGTTTTATAGATTTTTGCTCCTTAACATGGTGACTCATTTCTTTAAATGTTTGCCATTAAGAATTGTTCTGCAGTGAACTTCTGTGTGGGAGAACTCAGGCATATTTTTCCTTTTTAGAATAAGGAAGATGTTCTAAAATGTTTTATCACCACATTCCCTAGGTCCCAGAACATTTATCCACCCAAATTTAAACAAAAAATGTATTAAGTTTTTTAAGAAATAACATTGACAATACCTGTGTTTGTAGAGGTAAAATGCAAACCCTGATAATATTAGAGCAAAGAATGGAACCAGGATGGCAGCTGCAACAGAACTGCTGTTTGTGCCATAGTAGTGGTTTGAAAGGTCAGTACCAGAACTTAAAGGACCTAAAAATGAAGAAAGGAAGAGTAGTGATATCATTAGTTAATATCATGCTGTATGTGAAATACATGTTTTTCTCACTGAAGAAAAGAAGGAAAAATCCTGTGCTGTAAAATTGCTTTCAAATTAAATACAAAATAAGGTATTCAAAAAGGTCGAATGTTAATCTACTACTATTAAAAACCATAATGATTTGACATCAGTCTCTCTCAAGTTAAATAATTACTGGGCATGTCTACACAAGATGCTACTGCACAGTTCTTACTGCACATTTATTTAGTGTTTGTATTAGCAAGTACTAAACAAATGCTCAGTAACCACAGTTACTGTGCAGTAGCGTCAGCAAACGACTTTTAGGTGACATTACTGTCCAGTAGTCTAATAATACTGCATAGCAGAATATTAGCACTGTCCGTTGTGTGACACGCTACTCTACAGAATTTTTCAGCTATTGTGCAGTCAGCGTCTCAAGTAAATGCGCCCACTGAGACTCAACATTCCCAGTGTGTGTGTATATGTGTGCGTGTGTATGAATTACTGCTTTGCTAATAAAAATTATTCAAAAAATTAAAAAATGAATAAATTCCAAACAGCTTGAGCCCCAATAAGAATCATGATTAGTGCCATATCAACAGGAACGCTCTGAAGAATTTACAGTCTGATTTGAAACAATGCTGCAATAAGTGAAAGGGAAAAAAAAGATCATGAAGAAAAAGGGTAATTGGAATACAACACAATGCTATATTGGTTAGGTATGTCCTACTGGATTAAGGGAAAACAAACAAACCCTGAAGATCTAATCACAGAACACATCAAGAAATAATTATGTAATGTTGACAGGATCATAATATTTTTTTAGAGCAGGAAAGACAAGTGATCCTTTATGTTGAAAATCAGTTTCAGCTGGAAACATTTTTAACATCAATTCCCTCTACACTTTGTATACAGATATATACATACAAAGCACTTTCCTTCTGAAGGGAGTGGGAAGAAAAGGCTGTAGACAAATTGTTTATGTATAAGGAATTCATAAAAAAATTAGGAGTCTGAACCAAAGCCAACAGAGTTAAGAAAAGTTATTTTTAACTCACTTTAATGGGCTTTGAATCAGGCTGTAGTGTTTCTAGTGTTGTTAATGATTTAATGTCTTTTGTGTTCATTATTAGCCCTGTATGAAATCAAGGGCTCAGTTCAACTTCTGAAGAACTGGAAAGCCTCTCTGTGATCACATAGAGCATTTTTACACGTGCTCCCAGACGTGATGCCAGGGACTTTAATTAGCAAGCTGCACTAATTAAAAGTGCCTGCTTGTCACACGTATCAGTATTGCCATGCATATCTGTGCTGAAAAAATGGTGGCAGGGCACTTTGAACTAAAGCTAATTTGATGTGTTTTATTTCAAAGTGCCCCACTGCCATTTTGTCAGCATTGAGATGTGTAACGACACTAACACACAGGACATGTGAGGCTGCTGGATAGCATCAACTTCCATGCTCCAGCAGACTCAGTTAATCAAGTCTGCTCTGACATGCTGGATTTCCAGCACATTGGAGCTGGCTCTTTCCATACGCGTAGGAGCTCCCTGTGTCACTTTGATTAGACAACTATATTAGGTGCAAACACTGAGAGTTATACTTTAACTTGGTCAATGATTTGGTAAAGGTAAACTTATTTCTTACATAAAAAGGTATTCAACACAATGGTCTGGATACGATGTGGACTACCTTTACTTAAGTCAAATTATATTATAACAATATGAATCAAATTTGTACACAGTAGAAAGTACCATGTACCATGTATGATTCAAATTTCTACACAGTTGAGCCAGGCAGTTAAGTACATTAGCTATCAGTGTTATGGGAGCTTTTACATTTAACTGTCAGTTCACAGCTCTAAGAGGGATTTCTGATTTCAGATTACCAATAAAAATGTTCTAATGATCACATCATTTCCACCTGGTTCACACCTAGTTCAACAGAAACCTAACTGTGCATGTCAAAATGTAATTTTTTTTTGCTGAATTTTCAAAAAAAAATATTCATATTAAGGACTTCATCTGTGTATTAAAAATTTCAGGCCTTTAGGGCCTTGTTACTTTGGACACTTAGCATGCATTTTATTTAAATTGTAGTAAACAGTACTGTGCTCTCTTACAAGTAAGAATGTATTCTAAGCAGTAGTACAGTAATGCTTACCATGACAGAGTTGGACAGCTGTGTCCCCCTAACACTGACGCCCAGCACTGTGTGCCGCATCTCATAACTCCACTTACAAGGACGTACAACCCCCATAGATTCATAGATTGTAGAGTCGGAAGGGACCACAGTGAATCATCATGTCTGATCCCCTCCCCCTGGCAGGAATGAGGACTGAGGTCAGATGACCCCAGCCATGTGACTATCAGGCCTTCTCTTGAAGACCTCGAAGTTAGGTGATACTACCACCTCTCTTGGAAGCCTGTTCTAGATTCTGGCCACCTTTACTATAAAAAAATCCTTCCTAATGTCTAACCTGAATCTACTCTCCACTAGTTTGCACCCATTATTCCTAGTTACTCTTAGGGGCGCTCTGGTAAATAGTGCATCTCCAATTCCCTGTTGTCTTCCCTTGATAAATTTATAGGCGGTTACAAGGTCTCCCCTCAACCATCTCGAGCGAAGGCTGAAGAGATCCAGATCCCTCAACCTCCCCTTGTAGGGTCTTTCACGAAGGTCATTAATCATGTGAGTAGCCTTCATCTGAACCCTCTCCAGATCCTCTTTGTCCCTCTTGAAGTGCGGTGCACAAAACTGGACGCAGTACTCCATGCCTGGAGCCCATGCCCTCCTCACTGCATACCTAGTGCTGCCAGCATGGGAGCATCTGCTCCTCTCATGCCAAGATGAGCCAGGTCTCTGTCACTGGTGGACAGTGGAAGGAAGCAGAGGGAACAAGGGCTGGGAGGTGCCCCTGCATCTGCACCTGCCACTAGATGTGCAGGACAAACCCGGTCCCTGCTGCTGGAAGTCTTGAACCAGCTCTGGTGTGATGCTTGGACGCAGTCCAACTGTCACAGATTCACCCACAAACCAAACTGCCTTTGGGGTTCACCATCTGACATGCATGAATATTCTTTTAAATTAGATTTACTTGTGTGACTTTTGGTTTCTATGGGTGCATCTACACAAGATGCTACTGCACAGGTGTTACTGTGCATTAATTTAGCACTTGCATTAACAATTACTAAATAAATCTGCAGTAACTGGAGTAACTGCACAGTAGCACAGACAAACATCTTTTAAGTGATGCTACTGAGCAGTAGCCTAATAATACTGCATAGTAGCATATTAGCACTGTCCATGCTGTAATACACTACTGTGCAGTATTTTTCAGCTACTGAACAGTCAGTATCTCATGTAGATGTGCCCTATTTGTAGCTAATGTGAAGCTGTGTTCAGTTTTGTCATTTTTACATCTCTCTGTATTATAGTAGCTGATATAAAAATAGTTTTGTAATGTTATAATGTAACATTCAGTATGCATCTTGGCTAAATATATGTGGCTAAGAAACAATAGTTGCTGTAGCTGTAAAGAGTTGGGCAGGGTAGTTAGCCCTTTTTACACCCAAAAGGAACCCAACTGCAAGACCAAATAAGGTGATGACAATAGATCTTTGAGAATCACTAGCTATTCCAATTCAGAGAATGCCATGTTTGTTCCTTGTATGCACAGAAACAATGGCTAAGCAAATGGGCCCAAAACTTTTGTCGTGAAAGGGGAGTGATACAGGGGCAGATACACTTTTATCCCATCTGGTGGAGAGAGAAAACTCATCTGCATAATATTAATAATTCCATGTTTACTTCAATCACAGTGTAAAATGAAAAGATCTTCCATCAGTCAGAGACACTAGATGGTAGAAACAACTTCAAAAGCAGCCATAGAAAGTGTTTTTGGATATTACAGCTAAGAACAGATATTTCAGGAGGTTAAATTGGGTTCAAAACGGTCACTTTATTTAAACTTAGCTCATTCTGGTGTTGACCTGACACTTAGAGACCTAGTCTCAGTAACTGGCAATCAATCTAAACCTGTTATTCTACAGAAGTTAAAAGCACACAGACCAGTTTAAAAATTGCAGAACCCAGTTTAAGATAAACCTGGATCTATGCGTATCAGACTTATTTGGTTTAGGTCAAATGGGTGCATGGAACTTCTGTACAGTTTCCCAGTCCTGGGTCTGGGAAAGCTCAGCCACTTGCCCCAGACCTGGAGCTGCTCTTTTCACCCAGTGCCCCCACCATTAATTTATTCCCCCCGCCTCCTCTTTGAGTAGCCTGGAAGGTTTGTCAGAATCAGCATTGCCAAACTAGTGTTACAAACAGGTGAAGACCAGTTTACTTGCCTTTTAATTAGATCTGTCTGTAAGAAAAATCAATCAGCAGAGAACTAGCATTTGTAATTAAAAACTTATTTTATACCTATATGTCAGTTTATTCCTGGACAAATATGCTACTTATCTATCATATAGGACATTAAAAAGATGTGTAGTCTTTAAATTAGTCTTTAATTTTATGAATGTTACTAATGTAGGAAGCTCAACATTATTTTAACAAAGTCTATTCACTACAACAAACTACTTCAAAATTAACATATGATTAAAAATACCCTGATATGTAGTGTGTATTTCCTCTGACAGTGTTATTATAATGACAAATGAGACACCCCATGGTGCTTCTCAATTCTCTGCAAATGCTACTGATTTTTTCCATGAGCTGAAAATACCTACTTGCAATAAATATATATATAAAAAATCTATTTTTAATTATATATATATGCATTATATATATGCAAATTAAAGATAGATTTTTCCCATTTAATTGTCACTATTGAAACATATTTTATTATTAAAAAATTCTATTATTTAATGTATTAATTAGCATACTCCAGTGATATGGGTAAGCCATAGATTATTACCTTTTTATTCATTTTTAATAGGCATTAGAAATAAATCCTGGTATGAAGCAGTACACATACCAAAAGAGCCTAAAAAAGCTAGGACTCTGCAGTGTAGAAAGCAGAAGACTAAGGGGTAACATAATAGAGGTCTATGAAATAATGAAGGGTGCGTAACAAGTTGAACAGGGAACTGCTATTCACCATATCCCAGAATACTCGAACTAGGGGGCACCCCTGAAATTAGCAGGTGACAGGTTTAAAACTAACAGAAGAAAGAACTTTTTTAAAAAAATACATACAGCTAACTTGTGGAATTCATGGCCACCAGAGGGGGTGGAGATAGATAGCATATACAAGTTCAAAAAGGGACTGGATAATGGAGAATAAATGTGTTAATGGCTTTTGAACAGAATGGTTGGAGATGTTTCCTCTGGCATCTCTAAACTAATAATGGCAGATCCCAGGGAGGTTATTTAATAGGGGACAGATCACTCTAGGGATATCTGGTTCAATGCTCTCCCTCTATAGCATCCTTTTTTGACACTGGCACAGACACAATGTTGGGCTACATGGACCATTGGATAATGCCACTGTTATTTCATACTTCAAGATTAGTAATTTTAGAATCACTTTATAGCAGTATGACTATTAGGGGTGAACCTAATAGTCATACTGCTATATGTGATATTCTTATCATTCTCATCATTTATGTCAAATCATAGACACAATCAGAAACCTCTTAGAGCTGTTTTCAGCATCACTCTTTAATGTAGACAAACTAGAGTACTAAGGTGGTACAGGGTAAGAGGCAATATCTTTAGGGCTAGGGACAGACATTCAAAAAGCCTAAGCCTGAATTGATTTAATATTTTCAATTTAGTCTAACCTGGCTTGGATGAATCCATTTGAAACTGCATAGAACTCCCCAAAATGCAGGCACATGCCCGCAGTGGCTCAGGCTAGAAGCCGGGGGG
>NW_017728918.1:39160424-39168465 GCF_001723895.1 Crocodylus porosus
AGTGCTAAAGCAGCCCCCCTTCCCTTCCACAGTACTGAGGTGAGGGGGGCATGGCTAGGCCCCAGCAGGATGCTCTGATTAGTGAAGGGTTCTCCCCCTTCCTGAGCAGCAGAGCAGGGAATTGATAACATAATGCTTATCACCCCTAACTCGGCATTTACCACCCATTAAGAAAACAACAGAGGGACATTACCAGCTACCTACTGATTCTACCTTTGTCCCATATGCCACAGCACAGACTATAACAAGTGTGTTCTCTGTTAGTTAACGGTGAGAGGTGTCTGTATAAGGCAGAGGGGATAGCACAACCCCTGCTTAGCTGGGACTGGGGAGGGGAGGGAGAGTGCAGGGGGAAGCCAGGCAGACACCTGCAGTCTCTGCCAAGTTCTTGCCAGGGAGCAGAAGGGAGAGGCTAGGTCTGCTGTGGAGCAGAGAGCCCTACCCAGCCCAGACAGCATGCTAGAATGTTGGGGGAGTCTGGTTTAACTTAAACCAGTAAGGGGTCTGGGATAGACATTGCATAAACTGGTCTGACCTAAATCAGTTAAGTCTGATATTACATTCAAACAGGTTTATCTAAAACCAGTTTTAGCCATTTTGAAACTGGTTTATGTGCACTGAACATCTGTTCTGTTATAGGTTTAAACCAGATTTTAATCACTTAAACCAGTTTATGTGTAATGTCTGTCCCTATCCTAGAAGACTAGCTACAGAGAAGTAACTTTTCTCATGGCATGGAAAAGTGGGCAGTACAATTGTTTTGTAACAAACGTTTTCTTTAGGATAAGAGATGAAATAACAGGATTGAGTAAATGTAGAAACTGAACATCAAGTAGCACTACTGTATCTTAAATATGAAGATACATCACAGAAACCAGCTACGGAAGTGACAGGTTTTTTCAAATAGAATGGGCTAAGTTCTTCTTTGTATTTCACTCTTCTGTTTTGGATACATATTTAAACCTTGATAACCTTTAACAGAAATATCTGCAGCATTGATGAATGCACAGTCACATGGGTGGCAAACTGGCTTCAGGGGCAAACCCAGAGGGTGGTGGTGGATGGGTCGATGCCGACCTGGGAGGGTGTGGGCAGCGGAGTCCCTCAGGGCTCGGTCCTTGGGCCGGTGCTGTTCAACATCTTCATTAGCAACCTGGACAAGGAGGTGGAGAGCATGCCTTTCAAGTTCACTGATGACACCAAGCTGTGGGGTAAAGTGAATACACCGGCAGGCAGGGACCATATCCAGGCAGACCTGGATAGGTTGGAGAAGTGGGAAGATCTGAACAGGATGAGGTTTAACAAGGACAAGTGCAGGGTGCTGCACCTGGAGAGAGGAAACCAGCATTATGGTTAGGGGCTGACCCTTTCAGCAGCACACAAGCAGAGAGGGATCTTGGAGTCAGGATTGACTCCAGGATAAATATGAGTCACCAGTGTGATGAAGCAACAGGCAGAGCCAACTGCACCCTGTTATACATCAACAGGGACATTACTAACAGGTCCAGAGAGGTCTTGCTCCCCCTCTATGCAGCACTGATCAGGCCACAGCTGGAGTATTGTGTCCAGTTCTGGGCACCGCACTTCAAGAAGGACGTGGAGAACCTGGAGATGGCCCAGAGGAGGCCACTTGTATGGTTGGGGGCCTCTGTGGCCAGCCCTATGAGGAGAGGCTGAGGGACCTGAATCTCTTCAGTCTCCGCAAGAGGAGACTGAGGGGGGATCTTGTGGCTGCCTACAACCTTATCAGGGGCCACCAGCAGGGAAAGTCTGTTCACCAGGGCCCCCCTTGGAGTCACCAGGAACAATGGCCACAAGCTGAGGGAGGATAGGTTTAGGTTAGCTATTAGGAAGAACTACTTCACGGTAAGGGTGGCCAGAGCCTGGAATAGGCTTTCCAGAGAAGTGGTGTTCTCACCTTCCCTGGAAATCTTCAAGAGGAGACTGGATAGGCACCTGGCTGGGGTCTTATGACCCCTGCCACCCCCCAGTGCTCCTTCCTGCCCATGGCAGGACGTTCAACTAGATGATCTGTCTAGGTCCCTTCCGACTCATTGATTCTATAATTCTATGATTCTATCTTTCCCTTTGGATTTTTATCAATGGGCTATGAAAGGGATTATCTTCAAGCGGGGTTTCAAAGTGATAGCTTGATGTCCTTTTGACATAAGATTTATACAGACTAGCTTTCTAAGTATGCTGGGACATTTTGTGGAGATGACAGTGTGAAGTATCATATCATGCCTGTGGTGGATCTCACTAGATTTAAATAACAGATTTATACATAGCCATGTTTTTATCTGTATTATGTATTATAACTCTGTAGGGCAGAGCTGTGCTGCTACCCAGTGCATCCACAGGTGGCAGATAGTGGAATGACCTTTAATGAAGGTTCATCAGTTGCAAGTGTAAGGCATTTTGTGCTTTGGAAAATGACACCAACCAGTGGTGATGTGTATGAAGTGCATGGGGGTGCACATGAACCTTCTGAGAGTGCCGGTGCACCCCTTGATGACTGTGCTTGCCATTTACATGATGGGGAGGTGGGCAGGTGGGAATGCTGGTGCTGCCCCTGCAAGCGCCAGCCGATCGTGGCACTCCCAGATGTGGCTGAAACGAGTGCAGTGATCAGCTGCAGTGTTTGGCCATCATGCATCACCCAGGGGACCTCCCTCAGTCTACATGATCGCCCATGGGGGACCCCTTTCCCTGAACCATACAATTTCCTGTGGGGGACCCCCCCATCCAGTTGGCTTGCAGGATCACCAGCGGGGGATCTTCCCGGTCTGCAGGATTGCCAGCTGAGGAACCCCCGCTCCAGTTGGCAGGAGTGGTTGTGGGGGGGCCACATGCCCCCCCGAACTAAGGCAATGCCAGTTGCCCATGAATCCCACTCCAAGCAAAAGATGATAAATCTCCAACAAGCCAAAGCAAAGGTCCAAAGGAGAACCCAGAATATGAAAAATAAATGGTGGAAAGACAAAGCTAAGAAGATTCAACATCTCACTGACATCTACAATATTCACGGTTTCTTCAGGGCCACCAAAGCTGTCTACAGTCTGAGCACTCAGGGATCAACCCCCTTGAGACCTAAGGATGGAGGGGATATGATCAAAGAAAGGAGACATATCAATGTCTGTTGAGCGGAGCATTTTGGAGACCTTCTTCACTGAGACTCTGCTGTTTATGAGTGTCTTCTCAAATCCATCCCACAACACCCAATCAGAGATTATCTCAGAATCCCTCCAACACATGACAAGGAGAAGAAAGCCATCAAGCAGATGAAGAATGATGAGGCATTTGGAGAAGATGGAATCCCTGCTGAAATCTTCAAACAGGGAGAAGAGGAGCTCACATAAGAGCTTCATGCCCTCATCTTAAGGATCTGGAATGATGGGGAAATCCCAGATGAGCTCAGGGACACCATTATTGTGACAATCTTCAAGAAAGGACACAAATCTGACTTGGAAAGCTACACAGGGATTGCCTTGCTGTCTACCTCAGGAAATATCATTGTAAGAATCCTCCTGAACCATCTTCTTCCACTTGCTGAAGAGCTCCTCCCAGAATCTCAGTGTGAGTTTAGGGCATCAAGAGGCACAACTGACATGATCTGCACAACTTGCCAGCTGAGAAATGTTGTGGTGGATCCTTCTGAAGTACAGATACCCACTGAAATTTGTCACCATTCTCTGCCTGTCCTTGATGGTATGCAAGAGTTGGTCCTCAGAAATGGATCTATCACAGATCCCTTAGAGATTAAAATGGGAGTTAATACAAAACTGCAATGGAAACAAGACAAAACTGTGATGAATGTAATTTTACTTCCCAAAACAGATAAAACCAGATGAGAAGTGGAAAATCCACATAGGTATTTGCCAATTTTTCTGTATGAAAAAAAAAAAAACCCTTCCAAAGAAAGATCAGGCCCAGGCATCATATGTGAACATACTATAAGAGACATACTGAAACCAAGGCAAGGTACAAGTGTTGCTGAAACCAAGGCAAGGTACAGATGTTATACATATTGGGCATTAAGCAGGCAGGAAACACTCTAAAGTCATAATTGAACAGACATTCATGGCTCTTAGAGCACTTTAAAAAATGATGAGTCATGCTCTAAATTAACCCTTGATGGAGATGTACGAACCTAAAGCACTTTTTGTTAGAGAACTTTATCGACCCCCTTGAGGGTTAACTTAGAGCATGGACACTGCCATCCCAGGAGGTTGTTGCTCAAGGCTGCACTGTAGCCTCAGGCAGAGCTCATCTGCCTGCTTAGCTGTTGCTGACACTATTCAGTGACAGCCTCTGATTCCAGCCTGGCTGCCAGCCTTGTGGTGGGGGGAGACAGGGAGTTTCTGTCCCTGCAGTCACCCCAGCCCTGGCCCCACAGCACACTACAGCCCCACTGTGGGGAGACATGTTGCAGGGTAAAGGCTCCAGGGTCTCTCCCCTTACAGCAGCCTGGGCCAGGCAGTGGTGAGTTGCTGCCTGTGTGGGGAGACTGTGGAAGAAGGGCTGTAGGGTCTCTCCCTCCACCGCAGCCTGGGCCAGGCAGCAGTGCACCACTGCTTGGTGAGGTTGGGGCTGTGGGAGAAAGCTTTTGGGGTCTCTGTGCAGCTGCCCCAAGTGGGAGGGCTGTAGGGAGATGGGGCCAGGGTCTCTCCCCACCCCCAACAGCTGCTGACAGTGGCCAGCTGGGGGGGGAGGGGGGAGGAAGCCGGATTCAGGGACCACTCAGGCAGCCTCCTGAGAGGTGTGTGGGACTGTCCCAGGCAGCTAGTGCAGAAAGGCTCTGAACACCAAACAGTAAACATCTGTTCAGTTCACTTGGGCTCTAACATATCACAATTTAAATAGAGCACTTCTGCCAGGGGCTTGCCGAACTTCTGTACTTAGTCCATGGTTACTCATCTCTACAATAAGCCATAGCCACCTTTCCTGTTCTTCTCCAGTGTACAATCATCTCATCACAACCTTCCTGCTCACTGATAGAAGGAGCAGAGAGCACAGGCTCTGAAGCTCAGAAGCACTGTGAGATAGCTCCCCCCGCCCCCTTCTCACAGCACAGAGAAGGGCAAGAGATGGAGAATATGAAATAAATGTATCCATCGTTTCTAACCAATAAAAATGACACCACAGCTAATGAGGTGACCACACATGCATAAATAGTCAGTATACACATAGAAGTATTAAAATGATAGAGCAAGTGAATATAATGGAATTTGGTACAAAATTAATAAATTAAAGGACTTTGGGTCAGATCCTGAGCTAGTGTAGAATAATATAGTTCTGTGAACATTAATGGAGGCATGACAGTTTATGCCACCTAAAGATTTGGCAATGTCTGCATAACTTGTTCTTTCTGCGCAGCAATGTGTTGATATATGTCTGCACATTAATGATACTTAAACTGCTTTATAATGGTTCCAGGGTCATGAAATAATGACAGGTACAGATGGAATCTGCTGAGACTCCTTTTACGGAGAAGAGTGACTGATTTTGTATCATCTGCTAGCATATTTGAATTTATAGCTGTAATGTACCACATTAGAAAAAAACCTGACACCCAAGTAGAATCCTATCCCAAACTGACATGCACATAAACAAGCTATTGGACAGTAAACATACTATTGGATAGTACTGAAAATCAGTTTTGACTTCAGCTTTAACATTCAAAGTGCCCTTATAAATCTGGATACTCAGAACTATGTAATTTATGCAGTTGAACAAAAAACGGTTCAGCATTGTCTGGCATCCTCACTACCTTGAAAAAGTCATTTACTGCAAAGTAATCATCATATATTACTTCATGAATATTTGTACTGATGTTCTTTATAGGAGTATCCTATAGTCATCTTATTAAGTTGCTGAGATGGTAACATGACATAGCTCAATTAGGTTTTTAATTATATATTTCAACTCAATTATTAAGTGCTTTAGAACATTTGTAAGGTTTAGGATAGCAATTCCATAAAATAAATATGTTTTGTTCAATTAAGATGTTGGCACAGTCATTTGATGCCTTCACATTTATAAAGGCCAAACAGCTAATACATCATAAAATTCCAAAAATTCTTACCTTGTCTTTGGAGCATAAATTTTCCAAAGTCTTTTCCATGTATATCACCTTGATAGGTAAACACACCTCTTTCAAGCCCTGATGACACCTAAAGCACATAAAATAGGAGTAAGATGCTTGAAACAAACACACAACCATTTTAGGAATCTGTGGTACATCAGTTCTATTTAGAACATATTCAGAATAATTATTTGTAACCAGTTATAATTTTTTCACTTTTACCCATTTCTTAGGTAGTTTATTAATGTTTTAATAATAAAATGTAGATATTAATTGATTTTTAAATAGCAATTGATAATGCTATTTAATTTTTTTTTAACATATGCCTTGCAAATATCTTTTTTAAAATATTGCATTTCAATAAAAATAGCCTACATATTTTCCGGATTCATAATTACTATATCCTATAGAAAACTTTGAGAAGCATTTAGCCATCTTAGACTGAAGTCAGGGAGAAACAGGGAAGGGTAGCACTCTAGGACCCTGCAAAATGTTACTTCCATCAAGCAAAAGGCAATATCACTCAATGAAAATTTGCATGCCATTTGACGTTTATTCAACAGGAAAGCTATCTAGAGGGGGGGAAAGGTGTCTTGAGAACTTGTTTTGCCAGTGCTTGCCAAAAAGGGGACCAGGAGCACTGCTGGCAGGGTTGTGATCCATCTCTCCAGCTGTGCTGGGTAAGTGAACTGGAATTCTCCTGGATAAATGGGCTGCCCTCTAACTCTTGTGGAAATCTGTGGAGACCAGGGTGAAGGGGGTGGAGAGTAGAAAGGGCAACATGGTTCAAAGAAGAAAGAAAGTAGGGAGTCATGACATCTCCTGCTACTGTGCCTTAGAGCAGTGGAGTTAAGCATTAGTCATAGGGGCGGGGGGGAGGAGAGGCGGGAAAGAAAGCAAGCTACTCTGGGATACTGGAGGACCTGGCCAAACTCTATAACCTTGTGTGTGACATGCTGCATGTTCAACTTAAAGTTTGAAACAAAGCAGCTACAAAAATGTTCTACATTTTTCAAGCAACAGCTTTGTGGCTCATTGACTATTTGTATTGTGTGAAAATTACCTTGTACCTATAGCATGTGTACATTTATTTTGCAGCTAACCAGTTAATTATGGAATGGATGGAATGTGTGTGAGACCTAAGAGACTAGCTCATTTATACAAGGCATAAGATTTCGTAAGTGAAAGTAAACTTTAACAGTATACAAAGTTTTGTGAAAGAAAAGGGAATTCTGCATGGAATGAAATACACATATTTTTAATGTAAACTATACCTAGCAAGTTTTCAAATATCACCACTAGAGGCATCTACACATGCAATATGGCACCTGAATAAACTGTGGATTTTATTGCTTGAGACTTAATTGCTCCCAGGCATGCCATCTGAACATGCACCTGGGAGCATTTAACTCCGAAGCAATAAAATCCACAGTTTATTCAGGCATAGCACATGGAGCATGGGCAGTGCAGCCATAACTAGCAGCAGGTCCTGGGGGTCAGTCTGCCAACCTAGGTCTCCTTCCCCTGGTTCAATGTGCTGTGGAGGGGATGGCTGGGCACAAGGAAGCTTCAGTGAAGGACTAGCCAGCAGGTAGCCCCCACAATGAAACGCTCTAGTGCCCTAGCTAACTGGGCAGCTGCAGATTTTGTAGTTTTTTACTTTGCAGCAGGATGATACTTGTAAATTAGTTTATTCCAGCCTAATAGAGGTCCATGTGTAGGCAGTGAAATGCATGGCTACTTAGTCACCTGCAAAGTAAATGTCTAATGTAAATGTGCCCACTCTAGCAACCACTTGAAAATGATAGTACATATTATAACTTATCAGTAAAACGTGTAACAAATTAAATCAGATACACAGTTTAGGAATTACATTTTTATCTGTACAGGGCTTTTATTAATTTGAGTAAAGATGGATTTGTTTCTTAATAAGGGACTATATATATATAGTCCCCA